>NW_021319957.1:818934-998099 GCF_001605985.2 Dendrobium catenatum | reverse complement strand
CTTAGGCTTAACAACCTAATTACTAGACTCAACAATAGTCACAAAAACCATGGAGTCTAGTTAATCTTAATTAGACTTATCTCTAACGTCAAAGCAATCAAGATCTCCATAAAAAAGGTCTCAATGATTTTATAGTGCTCGTTTACGTATTGGATCTTAGATTTAGGAGTGAAGATAAGAGTTGTAGCAATTCACTTGGCTTGCCCGAGCATGTCTAACACTATCTATATCATGGATTATTAATTATTATATTATTTAATTATGATTTAATATTGCCTTTTCAATAGCCCTTGGATCACTATAAATAAAGACTGAAGAAAACGTTTTTAGATCTTTGGTCACTTTCTAAAGGAGCATTTGAGCTAGAAAAGCACTTTCCTCCATGCTTCCTCTTCTTTGTCCATTTAATCCACAAGTTCTTAGGCATAATTTCCTACACTTTAATGCCAGTAAGGTTTGATGTCACACATAGAAAAATTTTGATCCAATACTATGAGTTTGATCCTTCCCTCCTTAAAGGTGTTAGATCAACTCAATTTTCATATGTATAACAACTACAAGACCCTCATGTACATGCATCATCAATATGAATACTTATGTTTAATATAAATTAAAGTTAAATTTAAAATCTTGCATGCATGAAAAGTTTTTTCGGAGTGTTGCAACACTATGCTAGCAAGCATCATGACATTGCACTATGTGTTAGAGAGTTCTTAATTGAATAACATAGTAGTTCTAAGATTGAACGGCTGTGGCACCTAACTTGCTATCTTGTATGGCATTTTCTTTAGTGGAGAGCACTACGACATTGGAAGTTTAATGTTGAAATGTTGGCCAATAAAATTACATGCATATATACCATTTCCTCCCAATCTACATGCCTTGACCAACAAGATGAAGTGAATAAAAAGGGATTGAGAAGGGTGAGGGAGGTGATAAGTAGAAAAATTGCCTACTATAAACTACATCTTTATTATAAATTGCGTTAGCCAAATCTATCAATTTGTACAAAAAATTAAGTAAGTTTACACAATTTAGAGCCGTGTTGTTATACTACAGATTCAACATAGTAGTGTTACAACATACATCAGTGTTGTAGTTCATGTGACATCACCAGAGCTGCAGTACTAAAAATGCCAAGTTTCTTGGAGAACTTAGAGCTAAGATGCTACCCATGGAGCACTATAGAGCCAAAATTCCATACCACTGCAGAGGAAGACAATTCAAGACTATTGAATTGTAGCACTAATGTGATTAATGTAGAAAAACATAATAGTTTAGTAGCAACGTAGTGCCACCTATTTAGCATTGTGGGGATAGTTAATTTAGAATTCTATAAAAAGAAAACTCAGTGTTCATGTTAATGAGTTATCAAGTGGGAGAGTTTTGAGGGACTATTATTATTAGTGTGCAAGGTTGTTTTGAGTGGAGGCAACTACCTATATACCTAGTGTGTTAGTCTTGTACTATAGTTGGGAGGAATCTTAGCTAATACTCTAATGAGATTGATAGAGATGATGAGTACACATACTCTGATTCATAGCATCATTAGAAAGAATCTTCCTATGGAAAACATATATTTTTAGATCATAGGTTTAGTGTGCTTAAGTTATCAATTTATCTTTTGCAACTATATCATTTACATTAAATTTCATTAACTCCTATAATCATTTGTTAATATAAACATAGTTATTCTCATAAAATAGTTATGCAGTGTTTTTGGGTAATACCAAATCCCCATGAGAATGATATTCATGACATCACCTTGCTACTCGACATAATATGTATACTTATGTAGAATATGAGTTTTATTGTAGAATAGAAAATCATCATTAAATTGAATAAGTAGTGTGGGGGACTACCATGGAATGTTTTTTGTGTCATTACTAGGGAACATAAGTTTATTATCCTTTCTAGTACATTATATTACCTAACAAACTACTAATATAATTTTGTCTTTATTTGTTTTTTTTTTTAAATTAAATTCTCTATATTTCCATTTTAATTTAAATTTGTTTAAAGCAAGTGTAATTGTATTATTAATTATTTAACTATGTTGTGTGTTACATTTTATTTTGTGTTGCTTATTGTTGTATGCAAAATAAAAAATAATTAGAATAAACTTTGTTTGATGCTGAAATTGAAAAAAAAAATCTTACAAATATAGAAAATTTAATAATTAAAAAAAAAAGGCTAAACATGTTCAAAAAAATGATCAACCTAGACTACTTTGGAAATATACTAATCTTATGGTTGATGATTTCTACCAAAGCATAAATTGGCCTAATACTCAAGTTAACAATTTTAAGTTAAATTAAAATTGTACAAAATTCTTAATTTGAGAGAATTTCTATATGATATATTAACCTACATATGGCTAGTTTCTTAGAAATATGTGTTACATAGGTTATTTCCTTTTTTAAGAAAAAAATCTAAGATGTGCTTAAACTCCTTACCATATTCTCAACAACTCTCTAGAATTACTTAGATCACATTTTTTTAGACAAATAATTTCAATCATCTAAGATAGTAAAACATATAAATAACATCACCTCGTTTACCCAGTTAGATGGTGACACTTTTTGTGAGGCGTGGGAAAGATTCAAGAAATTACCTAGGAAGGTATCTCACGAAGCATTACTCAATTAACATATTATTTAGTCATTTTATAATGGTCTAATAAGTTCTCTTAGATCCAATTAGATGTAGTCATTGTTGGACCATCGATTTCAAAACCCTTCAATTAAGCTTATGTTTTGATTGAAAAAATGGCCACCGATGTTTTCAAATTTTCATATGAAAGAGCTAGCCATAGGAAGGTAGGTTGTCCATATAATAAACAAATTCCTATATATCTTTACTACAAAAGTATATGATATATCAAGGAATCTAGATATTATTGGAGTGAGTTCCTCCAAGAGTATGCCTTTGTCAGTAGAAGGGAGTGTATATGGATCCTCTAGTGACCCAAATAAATTAAGAAATGAATCCCTAAATGTTGCCAATAATCAACTTAATAACCCTTAACCAAATACTTATAATCCTAGTTGGAGAAATCACCCAAATTTTAATAAGTAATAACTGAAATTCTAAACAACCAAATCATTTTAGAAGCTAAAACCCACCACCTCAAAATTACACAAACCCAATGCAGAATTATCCCCCTAAATTTAACATAAATAATCAAACTAAGGATAAAAATCTTTCATTAAATTATTTTGTTTTGTAAATGGGTACTATATTGTAAAGTTAGGTGGCTATAATTAGAAATAAATAAAATTAGCTATAGTAGTTATCAAGTTCCTTAAAAAGTATACCATAGGGGATATAACCTAGAAACACTGAAGTAAATCCAAAAGAAAAATGGAATGAACATTGCAAGACTATTAATTTGAGGAGTGGAAAAGAATAAAATGAAATAGTTGGGAAATAGGAAAATGCAAACGAAGAATTTCTTTAGGAAACACTATTAGAGCCTATTAAGCTTATGGAACCATCTCAAACTATTAAGGAAATAAAAAAAAAAAACAATTCTAAATATAATTGAGAGGACACCATCTATTTTTAGAGATTATTAATATAAAACTAACATATATAATTTTTTTAGATTCTTTGAGATTTCTAAAAGCTTATAATTCCTATACCCTTTTTAAAAGCTCAAAAGAAAATGCTTAAATGTGCTAAATTTTATGAAAGATATTTTATGGAAAAAGTTAAAATTAGGAGATTTTGGAATAGTAGTCCCTATTTAGGAATATAACACCAACATTCCCATGGATATAAAAGTAAACTTTAATGTGAGATAATTATGAGACATTGGAGCTAGCATCAAACTTATTCCCTTATCTAGCCTCAATAGATTAAACCTAAGGGAAGTCATGCCTACCATAATTACCCTAGAGTTAGCTGATCATTTACTAACTTATCTAAAGGGGTTAATAGAATATGTTTTTGTGAAGGTTGATAAGCTCAATTTCCAATGAAGTTTATTGCTTTAGATATATGGGAATATAAGGAAATATTTATCATCTTAGGTAGACCATTCTTAGCTGTAGGAAGGGCTTTAATTAAGTTTTAAAGGGGATAGTTTACCATGAGAGTTTAAGTACAAGAAGTGTCATTTATTGTCCCGAAGTTCTTGAATTTTCTTAGGATCAATGTTTTACTCAATGGATACTTGTTGCATAGGCACGTGAATCACTGGATATGAGTATTAAATAAAATATTCATTAATGCCAATTAACGTTTATATTTTCTTTGAAATAGATTGCCAACTAAATACGCAAACATACATTTCGATCAAGTAATAAACTGGTTGAGAGAGCGTTGATCCAATAATGATGTGTTTTGCTATATTATAATTAAACTATTATTATCTAATATAGATGTAAGGTTTATCCTACTGAAAAGAAAGGGTTTGTATTATGCCACTTATAGATAAAAAGCAAGAAGGTAAATGACATACCATTTATTAAAAAAATGTTCTAGATAAATGGGTTGAGATAGTTGCTACTTAGTTCTTGTATGTTTGATATTCTTGCAATTTGTATATTTTTGATGATTCCAAATATTATAACTTTGATTATTATTTCTCCTAATATATTTTGAAAGAATTGTTTTGCTCTTATGTGTACTAACATTTCAAGGAAATCATACTTTGGATTGTTGAAGACTTCAAATCAAGATCAGTTTAGAGTTTATTGTAATTGAAGTATATATTTTCCATTTTATTGAGTCTGAGAGAGTGTGATTATAATTGAGTAATTGTACACACACACACTGGCAGAGACTTTAAAATTCACATTTTTAAACTGATCATACTATATGATATTCATTCGTACGGGATGATCTGGTCAGTTATTTTTTTCCCGATAAGTAGCCGGACGAACAAAAATAAAAAATTTTCTAAGCATGGATCATACTGTATGAACCCAGTTCATACATGCCTTCCATAGTACAAAATGGATGGGTCTCTTTTTGCTCAGAAATAAAATTTTCTAAGTATGGATTGTATTGTATGAACCCAGTTCGTACATACCTTCCATAATACAAAATTGTAAGGTCCCTTTTCATTATGACATTTCATTCAGACAAATTTGAAATTTTTTTGTAACTAGTCATACCAAATGATGACATCTTTGTATGTACGCCATCCTGAGTACGAAATTTTGGAGTTCCTTTTCCTACTGACGAACTCAAAAAAAAATTCTAATTGTTCATCCCGGACGAACATGGTTCATATTGGACAATGATCATATATGAAATGATTTCATACCAATTCATAATAGTTTCATATGTAACAGTGTTTGAACTATTCGTATGCATAAAATTTGATAATACTGTACAATCGTGTACGCTCTAAATTGAAAATTTTAATTTTTTTTGGATGGTTTGTTATGTCTTTTGTATAAAAGGTCCACTAAAAACTGACGTGAAAATGTTTTATCTTCATGATTTTTCAAGGGAAATTGAAAGAGAGTGTGTGAGAGAGTGTTTGATAGAGATTTCTTGCAAGTGGAGTGTGAAAGGGTTCACAAGATTACTCAAAGGTAAGGATCTCTTTATATTTTTTGTTATCACTCTTCCTTTTATCTTTCTAGATTGCTCATGAGAAGATCTTTGGACAAAGATTTTGTTCTCTACAGACTCTTGGAGGGTGTGAAAGGATGAAGGTTCTCTTCCTACACTTGGACGGTGTGAAAGGACGAAGGTTCTCTGCCTACACTTGGAGGGTGAGAAAGGATGAAGGTTCTCTGCCTACACTTGGAGGGTGTTAAAGGATGATGGTTATCTGTCGACACTTAGAAGTATGAAAGGATAATTATTCTCTACTACACTGGGGATTGGTGGAAGAAAGTTTTTTGTAAAGGCTTCTTCGCCTTGCTATGGGGGCAAAAGGAGAGTTACTTTAGTAATAGTATAATTCTTGAAGGGGAGTCTTCAGGGAGTGGATGTAGGCCGTGTTTGATCGAACCACTATAAATCCTTGTGTCTTTTAATTTCTGCATTTTAATTACTAAAAGTTATTTTATGTGGTTGAAAAGTTTTATTTTGAAATTTTAATTAACTTGCTCTGAGAATTAAAGATTTTTAATTTTAAATCTTAGAAAGTTAGCCTTGGGACTTTAGTTTAGGTATAACAACCTAATGAAGATTCAATAAGCATCAATAAGTGGTATAAGAGTATTATTTCAAAACCATAAGTTTAGACTTCTTTTTATTAAATTAGAATGGCTACTTTTGGAAATTGGAACACGCATGAAGGGTATTCGATCACTAGACCTCCCTTATTTGATAACATTCCTTTCAATTTTTGGAAAACATGCATGTCTACTTTTCAGCAATCACTATAATATCACATATGGATTTTAATTCAAGAAGGGTATACAAAACCAACTAGATTGGTTAATGGCATTAGAGTTGATACACCCTTTACTAACTAGACTGTAGAATAATGTGACTTAGCACTGTTAAATGGTAAATTCTTAAACATTTTCTTTTGTTTACTTAAGTTAGAAGATTACATGCAGTTTTCCACTTACAAAAGTGGAAATGACATATGGGATAGACTTTGTGAAGGGACTAATGAAGTAAAGAAATTTATACTAAATATTTTGTTACATGAATATGAATTGTTTCTCATGAAATCAAATAAATTCATTTCTAAAATGCATACAATATTCACTCAGATAGTCACTTTTGTGCATGCATTAGTTAGGGAATTAATAAATGTTGAATTAGTGAATAAAATACTTTTGTTTTTTGCCTACTCCTTATAATGCTAAATTAACTACTATAATAGAGTCTAAAAATTTAAATGTTTACTCTATTGAAAATCTTCTTGGATTATTAATTGCTTACGAGAAAGGAGTGAATTAAAGAAAGATTGATGGAGGAGAACAACAAAAGGATAAGAATATATCACTGAAAGTGGAAGAATATGAGATTGATCAGTCATAACCTAAGGATGAGGATGACATTGCCTTGATGATTAGACAATTTAAGAGATTTCTTAAAAGGAAGCAGAGGAGATGCTAGCAGTGGAATAGAGGTAAGTTTAATAAAAATGTTAAGGTTTCTAATGATGTGAATTCAGGAAACCTTAACATATAAAATCGGACTGGCCCAATCTCAAAGACACTCCAAGTAAGGAGAAGATAGAGAAGAGAGCAAATGTGAAGAATGAAAAGAAGAGATTTTAGAGAGTATTTTGGGCAAACTCAGCTTCAAATTTGTTAGAATATGAAAAGGAGGAAGAAGTCACCAACTTGTGTTTAATGGCTGATAATCTTGATCAGTCAGTTCAAGAAGAGGTATGTGACTTGACCTATAATGAACTTTTAGAAGTTTCTGAAAAAATTCATGATACATATAGAAAGATTAAGAAAATGCATGCTAGTTTAAATATTGAAATGTTAGAGTTGCAAAGGAGGATGAAATCCTTAGGAAAGAAAACACATTAATAGATAATAACCAGATGAGCTTACTTGATGAATTTGATGACTTAAACAAAAAGAATGATATTTTAAAATCATCCTATGCTCAATTGAAAAAAGAATTTAGGGATTTTAAGCATGAATCAGAAAATAAAGAGCGTTATTTAAAATATGATATTAATATCTTAAAAGATGTAATCACATTTTTTAAGTTGAAAGTGAAAGCTCTCGAGGAAAATAGGAAACCCCAACACTTGAAGATTTTACAAATCCTATTTTGAGGTCAAAAATTTTAAAACTCAGGAAGAGAAAAATTTACTAGAAAAATTTAAGAAATCTATTTCTTGGATTAAAATATTATTCTTGTGGCATGATTGGACATATAACACACACTTATACTTTGGATAGGAAAACTCATTTAGTATAGAAACTTAAGATGCATAACTAAAGTCATATCATACATGCATCTAATTTTATTTTGCTAAAAAGAGAATCCAAACTTTTTTCGGTTCCCAAGTCTAACATTTGATTGTTTTGTAGGCACGCTCTCATACAAGGCCTCGTGAGAGCATTTGGTACCTGAACAGCAGTTGCTCAAAGCATATGACTGCAGACACTAAGCAATTTATATCGATGGAAGCCAAAAATGGAGGCAAGGTTACACTTGGAGATAACAGCACTAGGAAAGTGGTTGGATTATGTATGATTGGAAACTTATAAAATTTTTTCATAGAAAATGTACTGCTTGTAGTAGGCTTAAAGCATACATGGTTAAGTATAAGTCAGCTCTATGATAAAGGGTATAATATAATTTTTTTCCCACTAACTGTATATTAAGCCTGAATGGTAATGATATTTTGCATGGAAAAATGGTAAATAATATTTATATGATATATTTGAATTGTGTTTCAGCTCCTAATTCTTTTTATTTGAAATTTTTTTTTTGTTGATTCATGGTCATGGCATAGGAGACTTTGTCACTCTAGCTTGAAAAACCATAGGAAAGTTACCTAAAAGGATTTAGTTATAGGTATATCAAAACTAGATTTTACTAAGGATCACCTTTATGATGCATGTCAATTAGGAAAATAGGTGAAGTCCTATTTTAAGTTCAATAAGGATCTTAGAACTAGTAAATCATTGGAGATTATTCATATAAATCTTTTTGGATAGGTTAGAACTGTTAGTCTATGAGGGAAGGTATACAGATTTGTGATTGTTAATTATTTCTTAAGGTTCACATGGGTTAAATTTTTATTTCATAAGCGTGAGTCATTTGTGAAATTTAGAGGTTTTTTTACAGGCCTTATATGAATTGAAGCAGGCAACTAGAGCTTGCTATGGGAGTCACAGCACATTCATACTAGAGAGGGAGTTTGTTAAGGTGAGCGTAGAATCACTCCTTTTCTGAAAAAAGTAGGAGATGATTTACTCATTATTCAGATTTATGTCGATGATATACTTTTTAGATCTTTTGATAAGAGTCTATGTGATGATTTTTTTAAAATAATGAGTAGGAAGTTTGAGATGAGTGTGATGGGAGAGTTGTCCAACCTTTTGGAGTTTAGCATAAGATAATTAGAAGATGAAACCTTTTTGAATCAATCGAAGTACATAAAGGACATCTTGAAGAAATATAAAATGTATAAAGCCAAGCCAATTAATACTCCCTTGACTTTAAGAGTTCAGTTGGATAAGGACCTTAATGGAAAATTAGTTGATCAAAAGAAGTACAGAGTGATGATTGGATCATTACTTTACCTGACTACTAGCCAACCTAATATAATGTTTAGTGTTTGTCTCTGTGCTAGATTTCAAGCTGATCCCAAAGAATCCAACCTGACTGTTGTTAAGAGAATTCTTAGATACCTTTTAGGAACCCAAAACCTAAGAATATGGTACAATAGGCATAGCGCCTCTTTTGAGATCATTGGATGTTCTAATTCCGACTTTGTTGGATGTAAGGTGGATATAAAAGGAACTTCAGGGAGTTGCCAATTCATAGAATAGTCTTTAGTCTCCTGGTCTAATAGAAAGCAAAACTCTGTTGCATTTTCCACTGCTAAAATTGAGTACATTGTTTTAGGAAGTTATGTGGCCCAAGTCCTTTGGTTGAAGCAGTAAGTTCTAGATTTAGGATTACCTATACGAACAATTTTAATCCTTTGTGATAACACTAGTGCCATTTGTATTTCTAAGAATCCTATCCAACATTCAAGGATCAAACACATAGACATAATGCATCACTTCATTAGAGACCATGTGACCAAGGGAGACATTGAGTTACACCATGTGGCAACTGAGAATCAATTGGCTGACATCTTTACTAAACCACTAGCCTTCGACACTTTCAACACTTTAAGGACCAGATTGGGTGTGATTGACATAAATGCATGAGCTTGATTTCTACTTATTTTTAATTTGTTATCTATTGTTTATTTTTACTTTTGTTTATTTTTTTTGTTGTTTTTGTTGTTTTATTTTTTGTATGATTTAAATTTGTCTTATAGTCATCTCTAAAATTGATATTTTATGCCTTATTTTTGTTATTTGAAAATTTAGTAGTCAATATTTTACATCTCTTAATCAGTTAAGAAGGGAAACACTGTTGATTGTTTCCTTTTCTCTATCTTTATTTAGTGGTGTAATTTTCTTTTCCAAACAAAAGTCTATCTCAAATCAACAGCTGTACTATGCAATTGAAATCTTTTTAAATCTTGTTATAGTAATCTATCTTATATATATAATATTCAAAGTCTTTATTTTACCTTCAAATTTTTTGAAATCTTATCATTGCATTTATCATATGATTTTTTATTCTATTTTGTGATTCAAGCTTCCTTATATTAGAGAGTGAGTTTTTCTTCTCTAATATCTGGAAGATATAATCACAATTGAGATTTTTTAAGAATTTTGGAAAAAGGACCTAGCTTGCAAAATTAAATGAAAAAAGTGTCCAATGATGCCAAAATAAAAAAAATACATAATGTCACCAAATTGAAAAAAAAAATGGCCAATGATGCCAAAATCAAAAGATGCACAAAGAGCGCCAATCAAATTGACAAGAGGCATAAAATGAGCCCATCAAAAGCAAGCTCCTTCCCTTTCAAAATTTTTAAATCTTAGAAGAATTCATGTGTCACTTGATAATTTTTCAAAGGCTTGATTTCGGGATTCTTGATCGTTACTAATTACTTTGATATATTATGTTATAAAATATTTTTTTGAAACCAAGTTTAGAATGGATTTTTTTTTCTTATCCAATTAATTTTTTTGATTTAAATCTTTATTTTCAAAAGAAATTTTACCCTGGGAGAAGTCCGAGTTAGGGATAGCAGGATCGGTTGTGTTACCAATTTTTTGGATTTCGATGATATTAATTCATTGACTTACAAAACTTTAAAATCAATCACATTGAAACTAGGTCATATTTCATGCTTGATTAAAAAAAAATCCTTTGTTTTTGTTCATTTTTATGTCTTTTTCGTGTCTTATTTTTATCATTTTCACTTTATTTTAATGTTTTTGGGCCTTGTTTAATCATCTCCATCCATTCTTTGATTTAAACTTTTTTCACATTATCCTGGACGATATTCATATCATCCTGGACGACCGGTTCAATTCACTTCTAAAATCCATCTGCTAGTTGTTCTAACCTTTCTACTCTTTATCGTCATAGATGCGACATTATCGTCCTAGATGATCTGATCGTCTTCTACTTTAATCATCTTTGATCGTCCTGGGTGATGCTTTTTATCTTTGCTCAATTATTGCTAATCGTCCCGTACTATCCACCTGTTCATCCTGGATGATACACATGGAAATACATTTAATAAGCCTTAAATTTGGCCGGTACGATCCATCATTTTGGTGAATCATCTCGGACGATCCACCCGTTCGTCCTGGATGATACACGTAGCAGTGCATTTAAATGTTTTTAATTTGACCGGTATGATCCATTATTTTTCATGTTCCTGGAAGATCCACCAAATCGTCCTACACGACCTATTTTTTCAACGTTCATCAGAATTATTGCCTCAGGATGATCACCAGTGTCTAATCTTTTCGGATGATATATGATCAGCCCAGAAGATATGATCGCCTTTTTGACCAATTATCCAGTCATAATTATTACACTGGATCATCTTGGATAATTCTTCGATCGTCCTGGATGATCCGGTCGATTCTTTAAATTCAGAGCCCCTCCAGCCATTTTTCTCACACAACCTCCTTCTACTAGTTTTCTACTCCCTCTTTCTTGCTATCTATGATCAGGGCAGGAGGCAAGTGATCTCACCAAGTGTCGGGCAGTTCCTCAAGGGCCACTTTGGACCCTCGATTCATGGAGGTGGATGATCAAGCTGCCTACCAATACTACAAGATAGCCGGCATTACTATTTCCAATCGATCAACCCAAACCACCTTTCCTATCCGCTACTTTCCTTATTCACTCACACAACTTTGATTTTCATTCTCACTCTTGTAATCCCCTTCAATTCTAAGCTTGTGTTTGAATTCCTTACAAGCCTTAGAATAAATTCTTCCTATAGTTCTCTTGGATGGTATGTGAATTGACGCCCCGTTGAGATTACGTACCAGGACTGCACAGAATTCTTACAACTCTCCACCACAGGAGATAAGCTTCACACTCTGTATTCCGACCTTGATTATGACTGGGCTCTGGCAAACCACTTTCTTCGCAACACCAATGCCCACTTTCATGTAAGAGAGACTAACTCTTTACTTAAACATGCTAGGATGATCCAGCACGTCCTTCGCACCTCTGTTATTCCCAAAGCTAGTGATTGTGTCCATATTACTCCTCTTCTTTCAATCACCACCTTTTATATTTTAGCCAATCATGAATTTAATGCTACTGATTTGATTTTCTATTACATTGAACATCTAACCCTATTCGTGACCTAGGACATAGGAGGAATCCAAACCTAGCCCAAGGATATATCATTGCTGAAGTCTTATAATCCAAATATAACCTTCAATATCCTGCTCCTCCAAATTTCCAGCCTGCCTTCTAATCCAACAATTCCTTCAATGTCCTCCACAGTACTCGTCTTCACCTGGGTGACGGGGAAGCTCAAGTGGAAGAAGATGTGGAGCCCCCCCCCCCCCCCTGTTCCTGCACTTGCTCCGCTTCGCCAGCACTCTCAGCTAGATGAGCTGGTCGAGCAGTTCGATCAGTGGGAGGCACGCTTTGAGACTTATGTTGTTATATAGGAGCAGCAACATGCTGAGGACTTAGCTCATTTCGAGCAGCGATTTTCTAAGGACTAAGCTCGCTTTAACACCTATATTGCACACCAGTAGTAGCAGCACGACCAGGATATGGCCTGGTTTGGAGCACGGTTCGCCTCACTATCTAGCTAATTTTAGCAGCCACCACCACCACCTCCTTCAGATGATCAGGGGCCGTCATTTTACTAGTTTTCTTTCATTATAGTTTATTTTTATTTTTTATTTTCTTGCTTTGTTTCTATTCTGTTTTCCTCCTCCTTTTTGAGATTTCAAAAAAGGGAGTAGTGTGTTATACTTGTACTATTTTATTCTAAAATTTCAATCTATTATGTTTTCTATTTTTGCATTGCTTCTAGTTCACTATCTTGAATTGCTTAGATTAATTTTAGTTTGTCATCATCAAAAAGGGGGAGATTGTTGCAAATCTAGTTTTATGAATTAGAATTTTGATGATAGCAAACATTCCTATTTTTTCTGCGACTACCAAGCCCATTAACATTTCAGGTCAACAAGACCAAGTGCAACTCAAGCCAGCTCAAGATTGGGTATATTATATCTGAGTCAATTTATAATGTATTTTTTTTTCTTGAGTCAATTATAAACTTTATGGTGCCTGATGCTAACTAACCCTGCACACACACACTTGGGTGACTTTTTTTGTCTAACTTAGAGTTTTCTTATTTTGCTAACATTGTCCAGAGCAATCCAAAAATCATCTTGATGATTGATCAAAAATAAAAACTCTAATTATGGCATCCTGGTTAAGGCAGACATCATTAAGTATATCGTCTTAAACGATTTTTATATTGGCTGGGATGATATGTACAAATCAGAAAGAATCAGCTGCTAGATCTATTGAGGTAATTTTATTTTTTAATCATCTTCCAAGACATCAGCCTGGAAGATGGGGATCAATTATGCTTATATTGATTTGGTGAATAATGAAAGTAATTAAGGTTGATTGATTCGATCATATCACCCTGGATGATCGCAGGATCGGCAAAGATGATCAGTTAAAAAATCTTGATTGCTCCTAGATGACCAAAAATTGTATATCGTATGTTAAGAGCGATGTTATTGACAATTTTGCGTAGATTTGAACTAATCGGCCAGGACGATCGCGAGATAGGCCTAGATGATCGAGTCATTTTATTTTCGTCCGGACTCCCATCCAGGGCGATGTTCTGGACGGTATGCCCTAATTTGTACTAATCGTACAAGATGATATATTATCATCCTGGATGATAAGAATAAAAATCTTCTAGTTGTTTGGGCTGAATGAGCTTAATTCGTACTGATCGTATAGTACGATAGCAATATCATCCTGGATGATAAAGTTGATTATTGAAATTCTATTTAAAGGACTCATGTTTTCTCAAGCATAAGTGTCTTTTGCTCCTGCCTTCACCTGAGAGAGCCTAGAGGAGAGGGAGAGAAAGGGAGAGAGAGAGGGAGGAACTTGTGAGGGGGAGCTTGTGAGGGGGCTTCACAAGGGTTTCTCCAAGCAAGGGTCTAAGGTGTCTTCTCCAATCATCATTCCTCATTCTTGGAGGCTCAAGGGAGGTCTTCTTTAGTAATTAATTGAGGTTCTCTGCCTACTTCAGGAGGAAGCAAAAGGAATCGGTTCTCTGTCGTATCAGGGTTGGCACAAAGGAGTGTTTTGTAAGTACTTCTCTGCCTAGCTGTGGGGGCTAAAGGAGAGACACTAAGTTAGTGTAATAATCAGAGGGTGCCATCGATAAGTAGATGTAGGTCAAGGTTTGACCGAACCACAATAAATTTTTGTGTTCTTTCCTTTGTTTTTACTTACGTATTTAATTTTTGCACTTTATTTTTCTTGTGGTGAATTGTGTTTTGGTTTGAGTTCGTGAGTTGATTGAGAAGTTTTTTAAAATACCAATTCACCCTCCCCCCCCCCTCTTGATTAGCATCGGGACTAATTCATAAGGGCTTAACATCCAGACTGAACTTTCAGTACGATCATATCGTACCGTATGACTATTTGAATACATAATCAAATTAACCCCCATAATTAGTCAATTAAAATTAAGGTATAATTAATGATTGCTAATCATACTGTATGACCCAGTTCATATCGTAAGATGAACCGATGCTATTTTTGTCATCCCATAGATTATACCAGATGATACCTTAATTTTTGAACTAATCATACTAGATGATGTATACATCATACTAAGAAAAATGAGAAGGTCCGCTGCCTTCTCCGAGAAGGTGACATAGCATTTTGTACTTCACCACATCAGGAAAGGTGATATGAGAATTGCTTTTGAGTAGAGAAAATCTCAGAGTGGAGAACTCCGGAGAGTTGATGTAGGTCAAGTGATCAAACTACTATAAACCTTTTGGTGTGTTTTTTCCTATTTGCTACTTTTATTTTCTTTTTGCATACAATAATTGCTATAATTTCTTGGTGAGAATATTGTTGTAGAAATTTAATATGTGATTTAGAATTTCATCACCACTATTACAATCTTATTTTACTCACTAGCTTCTACTTCGAATTAGTTAAATTATTTTTTGAAAACTACAAAAAAAAATAATAAGAACTCATGTTTAGGCTTTGTTCTTTATTTCAAAAAATACCAATTCACCCCCCCCCCCTCCTCTTGGCTCATCTCGTACATTCAATTGGTATCAAAGTGGGGTTTCAAAAATAGTGTTTTAGAAAACCTTTAAAAATTTGATAAAGGCATATTTTGGCAACCATAATACTGTGGAGGCTTATTTTGTAACTCGTTTACCCTTGTTTGACAACTTACCATTTGATATTTGGAAAATACAAATGTCCGCTTTTTTACAATCAATAGACTACTGCATGTGGATGTTGGTTTATGAAGGTTACATTACACCTTCTAAACTATTGAATGGCATTAAAACTCAAATAGGATTTAGTAAATGGAGTAATGAGGGTTTGGATCTAGCACAATTAAATGCAAAGTACTTAAATTATTTCTTTAGTGCATTAAAATTAGAAGACTACATGATAGTGTCCACCTATGCTACTAGTAAGGAGATTTGGGATAGTCTGTATATCACATATGAAGGAATTAGTGAGGTCAAACAATCTAGATTAAATATTTTATTACATTATTATGAACTCTTTAGCATGGAACCAAGTGAAACTATATCTAACATGTACACTAGCTTCACCAAGATAGTAACATCCTTGCATGCACTAGGTAGAGAGATTTCTAATTCTAAAAAAGTCAATAAAATTTTGAGATGCTTATCTAGTTTTTATAAAGCCAAAATCACTATAATTTCTGAGTCCAAAGATTTAAACATTTATTCAATTGACAATTTGCTTGGGTCAGTCATTACTTACGAGCAAGGAGTGAGTCAAAGGCAAAATAATGTTGGAAAAAATAAAAATGAGCAAATAATGGCTCTAAAATCAAATAACTCAGAAAGTGAAAGTTCTATAGTAGAGGAAGATGACAATATAGCCTTAATAACATGACAATTCAAGAATTTTCTAAAAATAAAATCAAGGCAACATCAGCATAACTATAATAAAGGTAAAAACCCAAACAATAATAAAGTTTCATCTGACACAATTTATTTTGAGTGCAGAAAACTAGGTCACCTCTTAGTTGATTGCCCTAATGTAAAGATCCATCCAACTAAGGAGAAGGGTGAGGAGAAGCCAAAATATAATAAAGGGAAGCTGAAGACACAGAAGGAATTTTCGGCCAACTCTGCCTCAGAATCATATGAAGAAGAAGCAAAGGATGAGGTAACAAATTTGTATCTAATGGATAATGATAATCTTGATTAATCAGATTAAGATGATGTATGTCAACTTTCATATGAATATTTATTATTTATTTCTAAAAAAATGCATGATTCATATAGAAATTTAAAGAAAATACATGCTAATCTTAATGTTGAGTTTAGTTCTTTACAAACTAAGCATGATACATTAGTTAAAGAATATCCTGATTTAGATAGAGATCATATGTCCCTGCTTGATGAGTTTGATGTATTAAATAAGAAGCATATTAATTTATCTGATGCACATGATTCCTTGAAGACATTGCATATTAAGTTAGAAAAAGAGTTTAAGAAATTAGATAAACTTGCATTGGAAATAGATAACAATGAACATTGGCTAAAAGTGGAAGTGGCAGCTTATGAATATGAAATTAAAGCATTGAAAGTAAAATTCATCGCATTTAAAAATGATAAACCATTATCCCAATTAGCCCAAATGAGCAAACCCCCAGCATTGCATGCATCACACAACTTTAAGAAGAAGCATTACCACCAATATAGGTTAGTGAACCCATTTCCCGATTTTAGGTGCTTCTCTTATGGCATGCTAGGTCATATAGCCCACACTTACATAATTCATTATAGTACACACCAAGTGTGGAGACTAAAATTGCATTCATTATAGAGTAGCATGCATTCATCTCATTCATGCAAGCATAAGGAGGAACCTAGACTCACTTGGGTTCCCAAATCTAAACTTTGAATTACATTGTAGGGGTGATCTCATAAAACAAATAGTGAAAGCATGTGGTACCTGGATAGTAGTTGTTCGATACATATGACTGGATATATGAAAGCATTTATTACACTTGAGACAAGGACTGGAGGCAAGGTGACTTTTGGAGACAACACCACCAGGAAAGTGGTAGGCTCAGGAATTATTGGAAATGCTAAAAAAAATTATTGAAAATGGTTTATTATTTAATGGGTTAAAATATATTTTGTTAAGCATTAGTCAATTATGTGACAAAGGTTTTTGACATAAATTTCATATGGACCTATTTAGTCCCGTTAACATAGCTAGCCTAGATGGGAAGAATTATAGATTTGTGATTGTAGATGACTTCTCTAAATTCACTTGGGTAAGATTCCTAGCACATAAGAATGAGTCATTTAAGGAATTTAGAACTTTCTCAACTTGAATTCAATGAAAATTAGTATGTAAGATCACGACAATCTATAGTGATCATGGTGGAGAGTTTCAAAATAAAAGATTTTAATCCTTCAATCAAGAGAAAGGAATAAAGCATAACTTCTCTGCCCCTAGAACCCATCAGCAAAATGGAATAGCCAAGAGAAAGAATAGAACCTTAGTAGAAGCTTCTAGGGAAATATTAGCTGAGTACACTTTTCATAGATAATTTTGGGCAGAAGCGATGAACACTACGTGTTATATCTTAAATAGGGTAAATATTAGAACGAAGTTAAATAAAACACCCTATGAACTCCTTAAGGGTTAGACACCAAATTTCTCGCACTTGCATGTCTTCGATTACAAATGTTTTATCTCAATCAATGGAAAATCTCCCGTAGAAAAATTTGATCCCAAGACCGACGAGGGTGTCTTCTTAGGTTATTCATCTGTGGGTACAGCCTACAAAATCTTTAATAAGAAAACCATAGAAGTAGAAGAGTTTACCCATTTAGTATTTGATGAATCATTTAAATCCTCTAAACCAAAATTTGATGAAGATAACGTATAGGCTATTCAGGGAGTAGAAATTATAACTATAGGAGAAAGGGGAGAACCACATGAAGACATGCTTAGAGAATGGAGATATTCTTTTAATCATCCTAAAGAATTAATCTTTGGAGAACCATCAGAAGGTGTGAGAACTAGGCATGGACTTAGAAAGAATGTTAGTCATTCTGTATTTATTTCTATGATAGAACCCACAAGTATAGATCAAGCTTTAGGAGATGAATTCTAGATCCTATTAATGTAAGAAGAATTAAACCAATTTACTAGGAATGAAGTATGAGAATTGGTCAACAGACCTAAAGTGTTGAGTTTATTGAGAAGAAAATGAGTCTTTAAAAATAAGGTGAATGACTTAGGAATCTTATTAAGAAATAGGCCAGACTAGTAGCTAAGGGGTATAACTAGATTAAGGTCATAGATTTTGAAGAAACCTTTGCCCCACTAGCTAGACTAGAAGCCAAAAGGGTGCTCTTAGCCTTTTCTTACTTCAAGTGTTTTAAGTTATATCAAATGGACATTAAGAGTACTTTTCTAAATGGGGTAATCAAATAAGATATTTATAATGAGCAACCCCCAGAATTTGAAAACTCATAATTTCCAAATTATGCATTCAAATTAAAAAAGGCACTATATGAGTTAAAACAAGCACCTAGAGCCTAGTATGAAAGACTTAACTCATTCTTACTAGTTAGAGGATTCATTAACGGTAGTATAGACACCACCCTCTTTCCACAAAGGGTAAAAGATAAAATTCTCATTATTCAAATTTATGTAGATAATATTATGTTTGGATCCTTAGATAATACCTTATGAGATGAATTCTTAAAAATAATGAGTAATGAATTTGAAATGAGAATAATGAGAGAGTTGAATTATTTTTATGGGTTTATTATAAAGCAAATGGAAGATGAAACATTCCTTAACCAAACTAAGTACATCAAGGATATTATGAAAAAGTATAAAATGGACAGTGCTAAGGCAATGAACACTCCCATTAGTTCTATGATACAACTAGACAAACAAGCGAATGAAAAATTAGTCGACCAGAAGAAATATAGAGGAATAATCACTACAGGAAAATCACTTATTACCGGCAGAATTTTCCGGTGGCTTTCAAGCGGTCAGTTTTCCGGCGGATTTCCGACGGTTTTTGACGGCTTATTTCCTACAAAATTTTTCGGCGGCTTTCCGACAGATTACCGGCGGCTTTCCGACGGCTAATTTCCCCGCAAAATTTTGCGACGGCTAATTTCCCGCAAAATTTTCTTGCGAAATTTTCCGGCGGCTTTCCGACGGATTACCGGCGGCTTTGAGACTTATTTCCGATGGTTTTCCGGCGGTCACATTTCCGACGGCTTTTCCGGTGGCTTTTTAACGTTTCCGGCGGCTTTTAAAAATTTAATAAAAGAATGAATAAAATTTTAAACATTTAAATGATTTAACAAAAAATTATTAAAAGTTAAAATAACTATTAACTTAGCCAGGCAAAATTGCCGCCGGAAAAAACCGTAGAAATTCATTTTCCTACTCCGTTTTTACCGGCGGTAATTAAAATTATAGCCGGAAAACCGCTGGAAAACTACAAAACCGCCGGAAAAAGGTTCAATTACCGCCGGAAAAGGCCGCTGGAAATGGGTGATTTTCCTGTACTGAATTAGATCTCTCCTTTATTTAACTATCAATAGACTGAACATGCCTCTATGCCTGATTCCAAGCTGACCCTAAAGAGTCTCACTTGACTTCCATCAAGAGAATCCTTAGATATCTACTAGGCACCCCAAACTTAGGAATTTGGTGAAAGTGCTAAGATGGAACTAGAAAGTGCTCTGATACCACTTGAAAGTTCATTAGGGATGTTAGGCCCTATGAACTAACCCAAAGCTAATTAAGAGAGAGAGGTGAATTGGTAAAAAATATCTTTCAATCAACACATAAATCAAAACCAATATCACCACAAAGAAAACCAAATGCAAAAATTCAATGCGAAAGTAATAAAGAAAGAACACACCGAATTTATAGTGGTTCGGTCAAACCTTGACCTACATTCACTCCTTGGAGGCACCCTCCAAGTATTGCACTAAACTAAGTGTCACTCTTTTAGCCCCCACAACTAGGAGGAGAAGCCCTTACAAAATCACTTCCATCTTCCCCGGTGCGGCGGATTCATCAGGTCCTTTGACACCAAAGAGATCTTCTTCTTTGGTAAACTTTCCTTGAGACAAGCCTTGAATCCGATGGTATTAAGGTGCAAGCCTGCTAGAGCAACCGTGTGGAATCCCCCACAACACTCCCTTGAGTCCCCCCTCACATGAACTTCTCCCTCTCAGACTTCACCCGTTCCTCACTCCCTTTCAAGCTCTCTCTTCAAGTTCCCCCCAAAATAATGAAGCTACAATGGCTGCCAAAGACACTTACAAAGTGCCTTGCTAAAGCTTAAATAGAAGATCTCAAAATGAGCTCATTAATGAAAGTTGTCAACTTTATCATCCAGGATGATAGAAATATCGTCCTGGATGATCAGTATAAATTAAGCTCATCAGCCCGAGATGATTTGGTACGATTAGAAGAAAATTGGTTACATCGTCCTGGACGGTATCACGATCGTCCCGAACAATTAGTTTAAAACTGATTTCAATCGTCCTGATAATCGCTCGGAATAGATGCTGGCCGATGTAAATCGTCCAGAACATCATCCTGGCCGATCCTACGATCGTCCCGAATGATGTGATCATATCAATCAGTCATTAATGCTTTCCAATTATACCAGATCAATTTAGACATAGTTAGATCATCCTGGATGATGTGTATATCATCCTGGCTGATTGCCCAAACTAAAGAATACATAATCTGATCATGGCGGCTGATTATTTCTGAATTGAGCCTATCATCCTGGTCGATACAAGTATCATCCAGGATGATTAGCTTATGACGGCTGCTTTAATGAGGATGCCCTAATTAGGGTTTCTACTTTTTGACAGATCATCCAAGCTGATATAAATATCAACCGGACGATGTTACCAAAAACAAAAATCTTTAGGGAACAATAGAAAATCTTCCAAGTTATAAAACATTAGGATCCACACCAAAAATAATAGACCTAAGAAAGGAAAAAAGACACAAACTTACTCAAACCTAGTCTATCCAATCTTGAGCTGATTCCAAATTACAGTCTGATCGTGTGAACCTGAAATGTTAGTAGAAAGCAGTCGTAGAGAAACAAGAATTGCTTGCTAACATCAAAATCATAAAACATAGATCCGTAACAATCTCCGCCGTTTTGATGATGGCAAGCATTTCAATTTGAATTAAAAAAAAGAACATTTTCACTTAATCTCCCCCTCACTAGAATAAGACCTTAAAAAAGGGGGAGAAAAAAATATTTTTGTTGTTTTAAATTTTTTAAAAATAATAAAAAGGATACAAATTCAATAGTATATTCTCTCTCTTTGACATTATCAAAAAGAGAGGAGGCACAAACAAAAAATAAAATAAACAAAAGACAAAAAATGTTCTCTGATCTAGTGAAAAAATAAATATTCTTAAAATGAGAAAGTTACCTCTTGGTTTTAATCAAAAACTTAATAGAATTGGATTGACAACACATAGCCCAAACAAGGTTAGATCAAAACTCTAGTTTTCTTTAAAAGGCTAAAAAAACTTTATAATTCAATATCTAAATCAAGTAATAAATTAGAGAAAGAAACAGTCATTTTTTTAAAACTCCTTCCATAAAATATATCTAATAGAAGATCAATGCACGAATGATTGAATCATGAATCAAAATTTTCAAACTCAAGTATCGAAAGTATCAAGGGTTTTCTTAAGCTTTAAGAAGTACAAGAACGGTAAGCATTAAACTTTGGGGGCTCATTTTATGCCTCTTGACAATTGGTTGGCGCGCTGCGCATCTTTTGATACACTTTGTGTATTCTATTTTTTTTCAATTTGACATCTTTGCGCATCTTTTATTTTTGGCTTCATTGGCCAATTTTTTTGAGTATGCTACCTTTCTGAAATCTTAAAAACCAAAAGTAAACCCATACTATTGACAAAAATGAAAATTCTTGATTAAGAAAATTATGAGGTAGATTCAACACCTTGCAAAAGATTACTATGCGATAAATAAAATTTAGGGAGATAAAAAAATTGTTTTCAATAACCAATTTAAAATATGAAAAAGATTTTAAATTAAAAGTAGAATAACCTCTTTTAGGAAACAGAGATTGAGAGTCAAAAACATGAGTTTCCTTCCTTTGACTGTTTTTAGAGATGTCAATTATAACTTACCAAAGATTGCAAGAAAAAACAGGAAGTAGATTTTTCATTTTTAGAAAAGTGAATGTGTGTGTTAATCAAAGAAAAAAATTTACGAAACAAAAATTTCAAAGAATAAAAAAAACAAAAATACAAAAGAAAAAATGAAAACATAAAATAACTAAAAATAAAACATAACAAAAAAACACAAATAAGGCTTTTAACCATTATCTTTCTCCTGGTCCGATGCTTCAAAAACTAGGTCTCCCGAGGAGATTTTTTACTTTTCATTATTTCCCTAATTTAAATTTTGCTTCTCCTTACCCTTTTCTTTTGCTGGAAGAATTCTTAAATTAGGGCACTGATTTTTCATATGTTCAGGCTTCCTACATCAAAATCAAATAATGTCAAAAAAATATGAACAACTTTACCATTTTTACCTTTTTTTCCACTTTTGTTTATGCTTTGGCGAGCTTTGTGATTTTCTTGATAAGTCATTGCATTCATCACCAACTAAGCTATCTCTTTTCGTATCTTCAGCTTTTAGCACTATCGATTCACCTGCATCCAAAAGTCTTTGACCCAAACTTTGCTCGTAGGCAATGAGTGAGCCAATCAAATTATCAATAGAATCTTCATTCAAGCCTTTTGATTAACAAATAACAACAACTTTAGCAATGAACTTATCCAGTATACAACGAAGACTTTTATTAGCTTTTT
Organism: Dendrobium catenatum; assembly: GCF_001605985.2. NCBI lineage: Eukaryota > Viridiplantae > Streptophyta > Magnoliopsida > Asparagales > Orchidaceae > Dendrobium > Dendrobium catenatum. The sequence continues at coordinate 974,939 of NW_021319957.1, read as the reverse complement.
TAAAATTTGAAAATTCTTTTCCTAAGGCTTGCAATGATGTTACAATTTGAATGAACCTGGTATATATGTCTAAGATCATTTCAAAAGATTTCATGAAAAATAGTTCAAAATCATGCATTAACATATTCAACTTGGATTCTTAGTTTTTATGAATCCCGCTCTGATACCACTTGAAAGTGCTCATATGGCACTAGAAAGTTCTCTGATACAACTTGAAAGTTCGTTAGGGATGTTAGGCCCAATGAACTGGCCCAAAGCTAATTAAGAGAGAGAGGTGAATTGGTAAAAAATATCTTTCAATCAACACATAAATCAAAACCAATATCACCACAAAGAAAACCAAATGCAGAAATTAAATGCGAAAGTAATAAAGAAAGAACACACTGGATTTATAGTGGTTTGGTTAAACCATGACCTACGTCCACTCCTTGGAGGCACCCTCCAAGTATTGCACTAAACTAAGTGTCTCTCCTTTAGCCCCCACAGCTAAGCAGAGAAGCCCTTACAAAATCACTTCCACCATCCCCGGTGCGGCGGAGTCGCCGGGTCCTTCGACACCAAAGAGATCTTCCTCTTTGGTGAACTTCCCTCGAGACAAGCCTTGAATCCGACGATATTAAGGTGCAAGCCTCCCAGAGAAACCGTGTGGAATCCCCCTCCACACTCCCTTGAGTCCTCCCTCACAAGATCTTCTCCCTCTCATACTTCACCAGTTCTTCACTTCCTTTCAAGCTCTCTCTTCAAGTTCCCCCAAAAAGAACGAAGCTACAATGGCTTCCAAAGATATTTACAAAGTGCCTTGTTAAAGCTTTAATAAAAGATCTCAAAAAGAGCTCATTAATGTAAGTTGTTGACTTTATCATCCAGGATGATAGAAATATCATCATGGCTGATCAGTACAAATTAAGCTCATCAGCTCGGGACGATTTGGGACGATCAGAAGAAAATTGGTTACATCGTCCAGGACGATATCACGATCGTCCCGGATGATTAGTTTAAACTGATTTCAATCGTCTTGATCTTCGCCCGGAATAGATGATGACTGATGTAAGTCTTCCAGGACATCGTTCCGGCCGATCCTACGATCGTCCTGGACGATGTGATCGTATCAATCAGCCATTAATGCTTTCCAAATGTACTAGATCAATCTAGGCATAATTGAGTTAGATTATCCTGGCTGATGTGTATATCGTCCTGGCCGATTGCCTAAAATAAAGAATACCTAATCTGATCATGGCGGCTGATTCTTTTTTAATTGAGCCTATCGTCCTGGCCGATACAAGTATCATCCAGGACGATCAGCTTATGACGGCTGCTTTAATGAGGATGCCCTAATTAGTGTTTCGGCTTTTGGACAAATCATCGAAGTATATAAATATTATCTCAGACGATGTTATCAAAAATAGAAATCTTTAGGGAATAATAGAAAATCTTTCAAGTTACAAAACATCAGGAGCCACACCAAAAATAATAGACTCAAGAAAGAAAAAATATATAAACTAACTCAGACCTAGTCTACCCAATCTTGAGCTGTTTCCAAATTACAGTCTGATCGTGTGAACCTGAAATATTAGTAGAAAGTAGTCGTAGAGAAATAAGAATTGTTTGCTATCATCAAAATCAAAAACCATAAATCCGCAACATTTGGTATCCTATGCACAGCAACTCCTTTCAAATCTTATGATACTTAGATTCTGATTTTCCAAGATATTGGGTAGATATGAAAAGCACCTCTGCCACATATCAATTTGTAGGACAATCCTTAGAGTCTTTGTCTAGTAGGAAGCAAAATTTAGTAGCCCTTTCTATGGCCGAGGTAGAATATATATCAATAGGAAGTTATGTTGCACAAGTGCTATGGTTGAAATAATAACTTCTAGATCTTGGATTGCCTATAAGAATCATCCCAATCATGTGTAACAACACTAATGTAATTTACATGTCCAAAAATCTAATTTAGCACTCTCGAACAAAACAAATTGACTTTAAACATCACTTCATAAGAGATCATATAGCCAAATGAGACATAGAATTACACCATATAGCTAAAGGAGACCAATTGGCAGACATATTCACAAAATCACTAGCCTATGACACCTTTAGCATCTTGAGGACAAAACTAAGCTTCATAGACATTTATGTGTGATCCAAAATAAAAAAAAAATAAAAAAAAAACACAAAAAAAACTAGTCTAAAGTGTTTCCTGATTGTCACACACTCATCTCACTGAACTCCAAAACTGACCAATTTTTTGTCCTCATCGTATTATATGATTCACCTTCGTATTGTACGATTTATATAAAATATACAGTTCACAACCCTCTATTCTACCAACAATCTAGATTCAATTTCTGGTCTACATATCATAGTGTATGATTCTCTTTGTACTGTACGATACACTTGGTTGTGTATTCAAATCATTTGGTACGATATGATTGCTCTTCGTACTATACAATATCTCTATTTTACACTACACGATCCATGTGTACAAATAGATTGGGATGAATTAAACTCAATCGGTATGATATTATTGCACTTTGTACTGTACAAATACTAGTTTGTACTGTACAAACCATTTTGTCAAAGGTCGTACTGATGAATCCTCGGGATGAAGGTAATGCCTTCAAATTATATTGTATGATATTGATCATACTATATAATTTAACCACCTTTTTCCCAATAATTCGTCTATATAAAATAAGTTCCTGATCATATTATATAAATAGTCAAAAATCCTAAAAATGGGAGGGGAAACAAGATCATTTCACTCATCCTCTCCTAAATCTACTTGTCTTCACTTGTTTTTACTTAATGGCGAGCTCAAGGAAATGAGTTTGAATAATCCCATGAAGCTCCTCTTCCTCCTGTCACCATGACGATCACTTTTTATCTGCTAAGGATGAGGAAGTGTACCATAAGTTCAAGACATGTAGGATAACCCCTTCTCGTATACTAAACCAAGCAGCTATTAACTTTGAGGTGAAGAGCCTCTTTGCTTCCACTACCTTCCAATTCATTTTCACCTTGGCTTTTTTATTCAACTTTGAGCTCCTGTATAAGTTCTTTGCAAACTTAGGGATAAATATAGACAACCTGACAATCACTTTTATTGTTTGTCATCAAAATATAGAAATCACAAAAGCAGACCTAGCTCAATATATCAGGCTTTCTACAGAAGGACCTCAAGTCCACTCTTTCATCACAAATGAATTTGACTAGATTTCTATCAATTTGGTTTTTAGAAATGTTGCTTTGAACCAACGCCAACCACTTGTCTAGTCCTTAATCCAAAATGCTCGCATCATCCAGCATGTTCTTAGGACATCCATAATAATAATCCAAAGCTGCAGATAAGATACGCATGACCACAATCCTATCTGTCATCACCTACCTAATTATGTCCAATACTAGGCTTGATGAAGACGACTTAAACATGACCAAAATTCACCTTCCTAGTACCCGCAAAAAACTCAATTTAGCCCTCGGCCATTTCGTAGGATACATTCTCACCATAAATATCAGTTAACTTATCCATGAGAACCTGACAATGTTCTTATTTTTTATATGGATGCCTCCTTCTGTACCTTGTATCATTGGGGCCAAGCATATGATGAGCCAGAATTTGATGAAGAAGGGGAGGTTGCTCCAACAGGAGAGCCTGCTTCACTAAGAAGACCTGCTCCACAAGGAGGAGCTACACCGGCTTATCCTCACAATGACATCATTCAACAATTGGACCAACTAGAAACCCGATTTGACTATCTTATATGGGGAAAACAACAATAATAGCATGAGGAGGCATGCGATGGTTTGGAGAAAGCTTTTGTTCAAAATTATTACCAGCTCACGTCTATGCATCAATTCTTTCAACCACCTCCACCACCAATTGATCAAGATCCTACTTTTTGACTAAGTCACTGCCTAATGTGTTTTAAGTTCTTTATTTTGTACTCCTCTTTTTGGTGCTATTAAAAGGGAGGGAAGATTGTCTATCTTAGTTTCTATCTTAAATGAAATGCATGTATTTTATTCCTTATTCATATTTCTATCCATGTTTTTATTTATGATTATTAAAAAAAATGTACTATCCTGCCTATTGGCAATATTATTTGACATCATCATAAAAGGAGAGATTGTTGCAGTCCAAGACCCCTAGTATGAGATTTTGATGATGACAAATAATTTTGATTGAATTATCTAGATCTTCATTAAGTATGATCTTCATTAAGTATATTTTGAATGCTACTCTTGTCTGTGAGTACTAATATTTTAGGGAGCTAGATCACATACTGCTCAAGATAATAGAAGACTCGAGATTGAGTAGAATAGGACGTGATGAAGTCTATAACTTCTATTTTTTTTATTTTATAATTCTTTTATTCTTGATTATGGCCACAAAATGTGCAAGCAAATTGAGCAACCAAGCACACACATAAGGGGAGAGTTTTTTTCTTAAGGTAAAAATTATTTTTTTTATAGATTGTACTATATGATTTTAAATCGTATTGCATGATACTCTATGGCACAAATGAAAATATTTTAAGAACTAATCGTATTGTATGATTTATTTTCAATTTGAAACCCTAGCCACCAAATTAATTTAAGCATATTTTTAAATCATTAAATTTTGAACTGATCATACTATACGATCCTATCATAGTGTACGATTATTTAAATACTTGCTCAAATTAACCACCGTGATTAGTCATTTAAAATCAAGGTTTAATTAATGATTGGTAATCGTATTGTCCGACCCACTTAGTACCATACAATGAATCGAGACTATTTTTGGTAGTCCCGCAGATCATACTGGATGATATCTTTATTTTTGAACTAATCGTACTGGACGATGTATACATCATACCAGATGATCTGAAGATTTTATTAATCGTACTGTATGATTTGAATCGTACTAGATGATGGAGAAAAACGAGAAGGTCCACCGCCATCACCGGGAGCATGACATATCATTTGGTACTTCGTCACATCAGGGAAGGTGAAACTGAGCTTGTGTAAATGCTTCTCCACTTTGCTATGGGGGCAGGAAGAGAATTACTTTTTAGTAGTAAAATTCCTGGAGTTGAGGACTCCGGAGAGTGGACGTAGGCCAAGTGACCGAACCACTATAAATGTTATGGTGTTCTTTTTCTATTTATAGCTTTTTATTTCCTTTTTGCATCCTATAATTTGCTTTAACTATTTGGTGAGAATATTGTTGTAGAACTTTATTATGTGATTTAGAATTTTATCACCGCTATTACAATCTTGTTTTAATTACTAGCTTCTGCTTCGAATTAGTTAAATTATTTTTTGAAAACTACGAAAAAATTAGAACTCTTGTTTAGGCTTTGTTCTTTATTCAAAAAATTCCAATTCACCCCCCTCTTGGTGCATCTCGTACTTTCATTTCCCTCATTTGAGAGCATTGCAGTACTAGCCCTAAAAAATTGGTCATTTTGTATCATGGTATACTCTTAATTAACATCCATGTATATTATTTAATTTACTTGTAAGATACAATAGTAGTTTTTGAGGACTTGTTGGGCGGTTAACTCATTATGTGGTTTCTATTTTCTTTGGAAGGAAAAGAAGCTTAAGGAGTGAGGTAGTTGATTTAATAAGTGATTTCTTTATTTTTATTACAGATGATTTTTGTGATGATGATAAATGTATTTTCTCCAGATTTGTTTAAATGATCACTTTTAATATGAAATATTTACATGTTTTGTAAAATAATAAATAGTTTAATAGATAATGTTTTCATTTGGATTTCGTATATGAATGAATTTAGTGGATTCATGTGTTAATTAGAAGATGAATGAAATCCCTAACAAAATAGATATTGAGGTTGGTCACCCTAATCTGTTACAACATATTACAGCTACGGGATACATTGGGTTGGGTCATGGCAGCATGTTTATTGTCATGCAATTCAAGTGAAAATGAATACTAATATTCGAAATTTGCTACGATTATAAATTTATTGATTTTTTTCTACCTTTTCATAGTTGTTGTGATATTAAACTTGTAGAGAATGTTCAAGAAAGGTGACTAATTTAAAATGAGGATTTTCTAGAAATCAATCTTTTAGAAATTCTCATAGAACACTACTGAATGTTTAATGGACAGAACTAAAATCATACTTACAATAAACTTATGATAGGAAAATATCTATGTTAGATATCATCATTCACACAAATGAAAGAATAGTTCTAGGTAGGATATTTAAGTTTTATTTGGGATAGCTTTCTTATTGATTTCTAAAGCAGCTTTCCGGCAAAAAAAAATTTTAACTAGAAATTTTTTACTAAAAAACTTCTTTAAAAAGCACTAAGAAAGTTGTTCCAAACTAATATTTAGGCTTTAATTGGGATGCTATTTTTAAAGCAGTCAGAAAACCGTCCCAAACGAAACCTTAATCTAATGGTTAACCATTAAGATAAATGTATTTTCCCAAAGTAGTATTTATTGTTAACGCCTACCCATCCATTAAAGGTAGAGATCATAGAACAATATCACATGGTTCAGCCATTATTTTTCCTTTTTCGTTACTCATTTTCTTTAAAGAACGATACTTCAGGAAAAAAATGTTCGTAAACAATGGGTGAATGAAACATCGATACTCAATTTTACAGGTTATGAATAAATTCGTTTGAAACATAAATGGCTATGACCTATGAAATTTTGAAGGCTGTAACATTTGTGATTAAATCCTTGTTTATTTCAGGCTTAAGAGTATTCCGTGAAGTTGATTTCTTTCTTATTTCATATTTTTGACCTTTATGTTCTTTCTAGAAATTTATGTGTCCAAGTGGTAGGAACTAGTCAAAGATTTGAGCTCGCCGAAGTACTCATTGTGGGGGTATTTTCTTCATTTTATCCTTTCACTATGTGCTAAGAACCTCATTAAAGACAAAAATTTGATTAAAGAAATTTGAGTAAAACACAAATCTTGACTTCGTTTTAGTTATTGTTTACAAAAGTTGAAATTTTGATTATAATATCATAAATTTTCTTTATTATATTTTCTATTATATTATTTATTAATTTTTTTCTTTGCTTTTCTTTATTTACGTGAAATATATATATATTTTTTCAACTTATTTACTTTTAATATTTCTAACACTTTTTATCAAAACAAACGAGAGGCATGCATATACAACAAGTCTAAAGTCTTCATTCTATATTTTACTTTTTGGAAGCATTTATTAAAGAACTAACCTAACAGGCTAAGTAAATTTGGATTCACATATCAAAGTCGTGTCTTCTTTATATCTTGAACCTATTAAATAGAGCATTTAAAACACCAAGAAGAAGTCCATTGAATTAAACAATCTAAAAAAAGATTAGCGAATTTCCTTACCATTTAGAGGAAGAGGGTTGCAAAAGTTGATAGGATGGGCATCCCAAACTGTCAGTTGCACAAAAATGTAACAACTGGCGCCAAAGCTAAGCTATGAACTCAGTTAGCATTATTTTTGCATGTGGAAGAAGACAGCAGGAAAGCAAGAGAGAAAGAAATCCATTGGCATTTCTAACTAAGCTCACCCTAATGCTCCATAGCACATGGAGAGTACGACCCTATTAATCTAGATCATCACAATAACAATCAATAGACATCAGATTAGCATTCACTTAATTGTGTTGAGTTGAAGTAATACCTAACTACTAAATGTCGCAGTAATATTCATTTTTTCTGCTTCTCAACATAAATAAAATTTTGAATATAAACAAAGAGAGAGAGAGAGAGAAAACTGAACATATAATATATTAATTTTCATGGATATATGTGTGTGTGTGTGTGTGTGTATATATAACAGTTTTTTTTTCTACCTCTACCTTTCTTAACATAGGTTAAATTTAATACATCTACTCTTCTAATCGAGTCATTGGAAGGCTACCGTTTTATGTGACCAAACAATCAAAAGCAACTGTCTCTAATCTTATTTGCCATAGGTATTCTGTCTCTAAGAGTAAAGCCACTCATCCACTTGAGCATCCTCATCTCCATAACAAAATTAAAAAAAAATTAATAAAAAGTATTATTAATCTATGCTATATGATTAGATATAATTTATATCTATAAATTATTTATTAAATTCATATTATAAATCTATATTTATAAATTATTAAGAATAGAACATTTATTATTAACAAATAAATAATTTTTTATAGTACATAAATAAAAAATAAAATTTATAACATTTTTTTTACTTTTTTTACTATTTACATTACAAATAGTTTATTTAAAAAATCTATTTTACATCATCTATTCACAGTTGAACCTGTCCGATTCGATTCGATTTTGAAAACCATAATTCAAACACTTGAACTATTTATTAAAGATTATGAAATATATGCCGCTGGCTAAATAAATGTCACAAATGAATGGTTTTTGTTAGCAAAAATGAGAATGAGAGATAAAATGATAAAAGTTTGTTCAGATTATTTGTAGCTCAAAAGTCACTAAAAACTAACATATGAATTTTTTATTGAGAAATAGCTGTAATAAGTAACCTAATTTTACTTTACTTTGTCGAATATAGGTGAGTTGAGTAATTTGGAGTCTAGCAGGCCTGGCTCAAATTAACTTATAATATGAAAAGAGGTCAAGCAGAGAAAATTAGGTTAAAATTTCGAATTTTTATTTGAGCCAGCTTGTCCGAATTCAATCCAACATAAATTATAGATGTATAATAGAAATATATTTAAAATTTCAATGCACGTGATATATAATATATATGCAAAGTTATACGAATTAGGATTCTAGAATGTTGGAATGTTACTCTTGATGAATAATAATGATCTTTTCAAGCGCTTAAAACATCCAAATTGGTGGTCCTTTGAGCATTGAAGGTCAAAGATCTTCCTTTTTTTGGAGGGGTTCCTCTAGCAATTCTAAAATTCATTGGTCGTCCTGGTCTAAATGTTGTGGGACTACTCAGGAAGGTGATCTTGGCTGTAAGTCCATGCTTGATATGGCTTCTGCTTTCCCTTTTAAATTGTCGTACAACTTAAGGGTTAATAGTTCTTTATTGGCTAACTTCATGAGGTCCAAGTACTGTGGGGATTCCCATCCCTCCATTTGTTTTTATTCTAAAGGTAATTCTAAAGTTTGGCATCGTATGGTTCAGGTTAAGTGAAAAATTGAACCTTGTTTGGTTTGGGGTCTTGGGGAGGGTAACGTTTTCTTTTTGCAAGATCGTTGGATTAATGGATCCTCTATTGATGCTCTCCTTACCTCTAATTCTTTGAGTTCGGTTAGAGTTAGTTTTTTTCTTTTCGGATACTGGTTGGGATGTGGATAAGCTTTCTGCTATTATTTCAGATTCTATTATTAACTTGATTACTAATATTTCTATTAATTGTTTTGCTAAAGATGCTTTGCTTTGTAATTTTACTAAAGATGGTATTTTCTCTACTAAACAAGCTTGGCATGTGTTTAGAAACATTAAATTGTCTTCCAAGCCTTTTAAAATGATGTGGCACAAGAGCATTCTGACCACTATTTCTGTCTTTAATTGGAGGATCCCTAAGAAGTTTGTTCCTACGGACGATCTGCTAAGGAATAGAGGTTTGTTTATCACTTCTAAATGTCAATGCTGCTCTAACTTAGAAACTATTCAACATGTGTTTGTCTCTTCTCCTATTGCTGTTAAGGTTTGGAATTACTTTGAGGATTTGTTTCATGTTAATTGTGGGGGTCCTACCTGTTCAGTGTTTAATTTGTTTGAAGACTAGATGGTTAGTGTGAAGGGCCATATTCGTAATGTTATCCCTCTTCTTATTGTTTTGTTTATTTGGTTAGCTAGAAACGATTCCCGTTTTAATAATACTGTTATGAATCATCAAAGTATTATTGCTAGAATTAAGGAGAAAGTTTTTGCTCTTTTCTCGGCTAATCTTTTATCCTACAAGAGATTTGATAAGGTTTCTTTTACTATTGAGGTTTTTGGGATTAGCCCTGCTGATCCCTTGCATTCCCCGGTTAATAGGATTTTATTTTTGTCTTGTCCTAATTCCAATTGTTTTAAGTTGAATATTCACACTGTTTTGGTTGGGAATAAGTGGTGCATTGGTGGCTTAATCAGGAACTCGTATGGGTAGTATATTATGGGTTTTGCTGGGAATTCTGGGGCTGTTCATAATCTGAACGGGTTTTTGTTGGCTGTTCATTATGGTCTTTCTCTTTGTGTTAGCCTGGATATTAATAATGTTGTCGTAGAGAGCAATTTTAACATTGATTTTAAAGTTTTTCTGGGGGTGGATGGTAGCAGCTGTGGGCATTCCCTCTTTTACACCCGCAGAAACATTTTGTTTTTATTGGAGTCCATGAACTATTCTTTTAATGTTGTTAATTCGGAGGTTAATTCGGTTGCCCGTGCTATGGCTCGGTTTGGCAGCAATTTTAATGACATTGCAGATTTTAATTTCTTGAATCTGGTTGTGCAGATTCAAGGTTTGATTAACTTGGATAAGAGTAAAGTTCCGTATGTTTCGGGTTTGTAATTTCTGTCTGGTCTTCTTTATTTCTGGTGCCTGTGTTTGTTTTTTGCCAGTCTTGGCTGGGGTTGTTTGTTCTCTGTTTGTTGGGTGCTGGGCTATTATTGCTTTTACTGGTGGTGCAGTTGGGGGATTAATCTGGGGCCTTGCTCTTCTAGTGGGCGTAGTTGTTTCTATTTTGCTCCCGGGTTCAGCTGCAGTTTATTGGTTTCCCTTTGTTTTCTTTTGAGCTTTCTAGTTTTTCCTAGGTTTTGTTCGGGGTGGTGTTGTTCTGGGCCCTCCAGTGCTGGCATTCCCTCCGTTGAGCTGTTCCTTGGCTGGGTTTTTGGGTATTCAGGGATTATCTTCTTCCTTTTGTGTATTTTTTTGAATTTTGGTTTTGGCAGTTGGCTTAATCTTTTCTCTAGTACCTTTGCTTGCCTGTTGTGCAGGTTTTTGGAGCATCGCGCTCATTTTGTGCAGGGTACGTGTGCTGATTGTGAGATTCTGCTGACTATGTTTTTCTTTTCCCACTGTTTTTGGGAACTTAGAATGTTACTAGGTTACTTTGTTATTTTGATTAGTAGGGATTTCAGGCTCTTAGGTTTTCTTTTTAATTTTGATTGTAGCTCTTTGAGCGGTAGAGAGCTAGAAATCACTTTAAGGACTATGTAATTTTTCCCTTAATTAACACGTAAGCTCGTCAGTGGGTTTAAACTAAAAAAAAAAAAAAGGTCGAAGATCTTCCTATTCCGATGAAATCTGAGACTTGTTAATATATAGATGGCCGACTTTGAAAAACAGATGGGGTGTTTTCTATAAATAAAGCCATGAGTCCGGTAAGCTTAGAAAGTTATGATGGAGGATATGTTTTTGGTATGTAGGAATAATGCATGAGAAATGTGTTTTTTTTTTATTGTTGCGACAAGTCCAAATATTATTAAATTAAAACGATCTATAAACAGAACCCAAAAATTAGGCCAAAACTATCAGCTACAAAACATTAAGCACCAAATAAATATACAAATTAAAATTCAATCTCAAAATAATAAAATAACCCAAAATTAAGTCATTTTATGGTCATAAAAAATAGCCAAAACTAGCAAAGATGGCAGAACGTTCTGCAGGACTCAGTAAATGGCAGGATCCATCCTACAAAGCAACAGAAAAATTTGCCGCCACCGCCCAGATTCCAAGCTAGGGTCATCCATTGGAGGCAATAGTTAAAGGACCATATAGAACATAACCACAAGTTACTAGAGGTTTTGCCAACCATGGAGCCGCTAGAGGTCCCACCAAAGAGCAAAATCATTTCCATCACCCACTCTATAGGAAATATTATACATAATCAACCCGAAAAACTTCACAAGTTGTTTCCATACATCTAGAGACCTCCCCAAAAATAGGCTTTCAAAAAGAAACATAGGAATTATTAAACAAGGAACTGAGAATAGAGGATGATGAAAGACATATTTAAATTATTGCAAATGAAAAGGAATGGATCAAAGAAGAGATAGGTGGAAGAACAAGTCCGCCATAAATCTTTGGTAAACATGCCCTTTTCCAAGAAACAAGCTGTAATTTTTAATCATGAATGAACCCAAGGAAAATGAATTTATCATAAATCTTATCAATATATTTGCAACTAGATTTAGGAAAGATAGAGGCTTTAATCAAGTAGGCAATTTATAACTGTAAACTTTGTAGTATTTTATTATCTCAAATACCAATAAAAATATTGTTTTATTCGTTATTGTATAAAAAATACTACGACGCTTGAGTCAATTTTGGTAAAAGTATAAATAGCCGTAAAAGTTTGATAAGGATGTTAAACCTAAGTGAACTTGTCCCTAGTCACACAAAAAGCTGGGTGAATTGGTGAATTTATAAACTAATTGCTTAATTTAAAAACAAAGACAATATTTTTAGATTTTTCAATATATGAAAAACAAGTAATAATTTTTACTTAGTACGAAAGCGAATGAATTTTCCAAAATATCTAAACAACAATGATGATATACTAATTAGTAGAATGAAGCATTGAGTGTGATATCACTAAGCATGTATAACGGAATTAAAATGTAAAAATGATAAAATGCTATAATAAAAATTCTAAAAAACACACTTGAGATTTATAGTGGTTCAATCAACCAATGGCCTCCGTCCACTCCTCTGAGTCCTCCTCTTTGAGCATTACATTATCACTATAGTATCTCTTCTTTTTCCACCAAAGCATTGTGGAGAAGACCTTACACAAATCACTTCCAACAAACCCGATGTGGTGGAGGGACGAAAGCTTTGTCATCCTCCAGGTGACAACAATGAACTTTTAATCTTTTTCTCCCTTCTGGAGAAGGCAGAGAGCCATGGACAACTTTCTCACCCTCTTGATGCTGGTAGAGAACCTTATCTTGGGCTGAAGAATTTCTCCTCATAGTCACCCTAGACCCCTAGACAGACAATTGAAGGGAGAAGGCAATACTCTTGCACACAACCACTCCCTCTTCTTCCCAAAGCTTTATTAGATCTTCTTCTTAAAGCTCCTTCTCAAGAACACTAAATAGTCAAAGACTTGAAACAAGTCAATAAGAGAGATTAAACAAAAGGCCTCACAAAAAGCCCTAAATTTAATTTTGGAGACTTTGATTATATAATATGATCATGGATCATCTAATACTATTAGTGAAAAGTACTCCTTTTAGTATTATTCAAAGAGTTATGTGTTGTACGATCAACTCAAAGGAATGACCTAATCAACCAGTATGATTTAGAGCATCATTCAGTATGATTAGTTCAAATGATTTGGATTATCATTCCGTACAATTGGCAATGATAAATCATCATCCCATGTAGGAATAAGTTTGTATAGTATGATTGCTCCAATCATCATGTACAATCTAATAGGATCAATTAATTTCAAATCATTCCATAATCATAGGATTAATTTAGACAAAATTTTATTATGTTGTACCGTACGATGCCTATCAAAATTTAAATTTGTAGTATGATTAGATCAAAATTTAATCGTGTATTATGATTAGATAAAAATTTAAATTTTAAAATATTACCTAAATTGTGATTAGGGGCTGGGATCTTAATTTTAAATTATCATCCTATATGATATTCATCATATAATATGTTAATTTGTCTTATATTAATTGTAATAATTAATTATTTTCTAATTAGCTGATCGTACAATATGATTAATTTAAAAAATTCAACTTCTCATATTATCACTAACTTACTCAATTGAGTTTGTATGTGCATTATTACCAAGCTTAGTATCCACCAAATACATGATTTTACTCAAGAAATGAAAAAATACATATGAATTGAAAATACTAACTTTTTGTGACATGCTTAACACTTGTCTACCCAATCTTGAGTTGATAAAACTTACAAGTGTACGGTAGACCTGAAATGTTAGTGCATAGGAAAATACACATATACAATAATAACAATTAATAAGAGATAGCTTAATAAGAATTCCAATAATATTTTTTATCATCAAAATTACAGGTCTTGGGTCCATATTTGCAACAATCTCTCCCTTTTTTTATGATGGAAAACATTATTGGTAAATATCTTTTAATATTTTCCAAACTCACCCTTATTAGGTGAATATTTAAAAAATGGGACAGTTTTTTTTTTTTAAAGAAAAAAATACAAAAAGAAAGAATAGATAAATAATAGAAAATGAAAAGATAAAATAGTTAATTAATTATTCCAACTCATAGTACATCCAACCAACAATAAACTTCTCCATCTTTTGACATCACAAAAAGGAGGAAACTACGAAAGACAGATAAGAAGGAGAAACACATACATCACAAAGAAGAGAAGTAAAAATAATATAGTCACAAGAATTAAAAAACATAGAGCAAGCTAAAAGTAAGAAGGATCCTGTCAGGTGAAGGTGGTGGTGGTTGTGATTGGAAGAATCGATGGATTCAATAAAATTGCTCTCCAAGCCAAGCCATGCCTTTTTTATGTTATTGGTGCTACAATGTTACATAGTTTTCAAAGCGATGCATATCTTGTTCATGTTGTTTTTGATGCCCTATTACAAATGTGTCAAAAAGAACTCCCATTGGTCTTTCCTCTGAACCGGCATATTGTATGAAAATTACTAGTTGAGAGGAGCTGGTGTTGGAACTAATGCTAGTGATTATCCTCCCACTGCCTCCTCTGGCTCGATGTCCATATAGTGGACATTATGATAGTGAGTGCTTTGAAGGATGTGGAAGAAGCTATTGAAATAAAAAATTGTAAGGTGATCTAGTGGTGTAGGTAATTGGAAGCTATATTTGGATTCAAGGATGAAAGTAATTATGTGACCTAAGGCAAGATTCATATTTCTTTTATTACAAGAATCTCAAATATAAGTTAGATTCTTAAGATATCAAATAGTTAGATCAACTACATTGAAATTTATCTCATTCATTATCAAGTAGGTAGTCATGGATAATAACATTGTGATGTTAATTTGATCCCAAGCTTTTGAAATTATTGAGTTGTGAAGGATATGATGAAAAATTCTAGTATCTTCCACTAAGGTATTGACATGCGGGATGTGGTACTTAATATTTAATTCCCTAAGGGTAGTGTTTTCAAGGGTACAATCATAGTCAATGTTTGAAGCTATAAGGTGAAATTTTTTGCCAGTTATAGAAAGGTGGAGGAATTCAATAAAATCTTGGTAGTTAATTTCAACATGCCTCCTATTGACATACTATTAGAGAGTAGTGCCTTCACTGTCCATTCAAAGACTAGTAAAAATTTTGAAAAGAAGTTCATAATTGAACGGGAAGGCAAGTGTGAGAATTAATTGAAAGGTGGTGCTAGTTAAGAGAGAGAGAGAGAGAGAGAGAGAGAGAGAGAGAGAGAGAGAGAGAGAGAGAGAGTAACTGGAAGTTTAAAACTTCTGGTTTTTTAACTTGGAAGGCATGATCCCAACAAATTTCTACCTATTGTAAGCCTCTTTATTAGCAGCTTCGATAAATAAAGGATCCATGGGATGTCGAGAAGAACTTCCGACTATAGTTTGTTAATGCTTCCCTCCTATCATTTCATAGGAAAAGATCTGTAGGTAAGAGGTAAGAAGAGTGAAAGGACTGAGTGAAGAAAATCTTTAAATTTCCTCTCTTTAAATAAAATGTCCATATCATATAGTACGATAGAGAAATCATTCAATATGATTGAGTGCATTCAATTTCATCCAATCTGATGAGTCAAAAAGGTGGGCTTATCATACAGTGCGATAAAAATCATATTGGATTATTAGAAAGAAGATGTTCATCCTGAGGTATCAGCCTGGTCGATCATTAACTAGTCAAATCATCTTATACGAATAGTTATTTATATAGTATGATACGATATTAAATATCATATCATCCAAATTCAATTATGTTGACTCCTTATAGGTTGTTAAACCTACACATTTGTCCCACAGCTAATCAAGAGGGGCATAAATTGGTAATTTAAACATTCTTTTGGATTTTTAAATAGAAAACTGATTTAATAATTTTCCTAATTTGATTATCATTTTGAAATATGCTTTTTAGCCATAAATATTAAATGTTGAAAATTAAAATGTAGAAAAAAAAGAACACAATGATTTATAGTGGTTCAATCCAACAAGACCTACGTCTACTCCCTGAAACAGGTATTGCACTTTTACTAAAAGTGACTCTCCTTTTGCTCCCACAATAATGGGGAGAAGTCTTTATAATTTTTCTCTCTTCCACCAATCCCCAGTGTGGCAGAGAACCATTATCCTTTCACAACATCCAAGTGTCAGCAAAGAACTGTCATCCTTTCACACCCTCCAAGTGTCGTCAAAAAACCGTCATCCTTTCACACCCTCCAAGTGTCGGTAGAGTATTGTCATCCTTTCACACCCCCCAAGTGTTGGTAGAGAACCAAATCTTCTTCAAAGATCTTCTCTCGAGCAACTAGAAAGAAGAAAGGAAAGAGTAGTAACTAAAAACCAAAAGAGATTCTTACCTTTGAGTAATCTTGTGAACCCTTCACACTCCACTTGCAAGAACTCTCTCTCTCTCTCTCTCTCTCTCTCTCAAGAACTATCACAAACACTCTTCACTTGCTCTTAAAAAATCATAAAGAATAACTCTTTTCATGTCAATTTTCATGGACTTTTTATATGAAAGGCACGAAAAACTATCAAGAAAATTGAAAATTGCCATTTTGATCATGTATAATCATACAATACTATTGTATTTTTTACATACAAATAGTTTAAAAATATCTATGTACGAACCTGTACAAAATATTTTTCTTACGCGCTAATCATCAAATATGAACTAAGTTCATATTGTACGAATGGTTAGAAAATTTTTCTAATTCGTCGAGATGAAAAGGTTCCCCACATTTTCGTACTATGAATGTCATCTTTATGAATAGGGAATCAAACAGTATGATCTGTTTAGAAAACTTTAGCATTCGTCAGGATGAAAAGGGACCCATAAAATCTGTACCCAGGACATCGTCTATACAAACAAGGTATTGTATAGTACGATACATTTAGAAAACATTGGTATTCTTTGGGATGAAAAGGGACCCATCCAATTTGTACTTTTGACGTCGTCTATACAAATAAGGAATTGTACAGTACGATCAGAAAAGGAAAAGTTTTGAATTCATTGGGATGAAAAGGGACTTGTCCAATTCATACTATGGACATCATTTATACGAAGAAGCCTTCGTACAATATGATCAACACTTAAAAAAATTTCTTGTTGTAGTCTGTTTAACTGCACACAGGGGAAAATAAATGAACAAATCATCCCGTATGAAATATTTTCATGCAATATGATCAGCTTAAGAAATTACAAATTTTAAACACTCCCCCAGTGTGTGTGTGTTTGTGTGCATATTTACTCAATTACAATCACACTCTCTCATACTCAATAAAATAAAAAATATAAACTCCATTTACAATGAATTCTAATCTAATCTGATTTGAAGTATTCAACAATCTGGAGTATGATTTCCTGAAATATTAATACACATAAACAACAACAGCAATACAACCAAACTAAACTAGGAGAAATTATAATTAAAACAATAACATTTGAAATCATTAAAGCATACAGGTTGTAAGAATATGAACAATCAAAAAACTAAGTTGCAAAAATCTCAACAAATCCATCCAACATCCATTTCCACATGTATCATATAGTAAAAAGTTGGTGTTCATACAGTACGAACAATTTTTTTGTAAATTTTTTAGAATATTGTATAATATGATGTGGAATCATAGTGTATAATGTGAACAAAATTCATAAATTCGTGTGTGATGATAAGAAAGCATTAAAAAAAACATAAAATAAATCACAAAAAAAAATTAATACAAATAATTATAAAATAAATTAAAGGAAAACTCCCAAAAAGAAAATTTTATTTTTCTAATTTTCAAATTATCCTCCATAAAAACAAAAGCAATAATATGAACAATCATAAAACAAATTCAAAAGAATGGCACAAAAAAACATTTATTTTTCTAATTTTAAAATTTTTCTGATTTAAGCATGGATATCTATAACACTT
Organism: Dendrobium catenatum; assembly: GCF_001605985.2. Taxonomy (NCBI): domain Eukaryota; kingdom Viridiplantae; phylum Streptophyta; class Magnoliopsida; order Asparagales; family Orchidaceae; genus Dendrobium; species Dendrobium catenatum. The sequence goes on along the minus strand of NW_021319957.1, from coordinate 956,888 downwards.
AATCTAGTCCTTAAGGTGGTAAAGGTTTCAAATGCTAGGGGTTTTGTGAATTTATCTGCCAATTGATTTTCACTAGCTACATAATATAGCTATGTATCCCCATTGTCACATGGTCTTTAATGAAATGGTGCATAATGTTTATGAGATTGGTCCTTGAATATTGGATTTGATTATTTAATATGCAAATGACACTAGTGTTATCACACATGATTTGAATGGTGTGTACAAGTAGTCCAATATTTAAGATTTTTTATTTAAGCCATTGGACTTATGCAAAAGAACTCCCAATAGCTATATATTATGCTTCAACGGTCGATAGGGCAACATGGTTTTACTTTATACTAGTCCAAGAGACAAAAGATTATTCATTTAATTGGCATATTCCAGTTGTGCTTTTCATATAAATCATATAACCTACAAAGTTTGAATCAGAATATCCTATGATCTAAAAATATGTATGATGTATTGGATACCAAATTTATAAATTTATGTTTCTTAGAACATTTTTAAGAATTCTTTTAATGGTACTCATGTGGGATTCTTTGGGATCAGCTTGAAATCTACCACATAGATAAACACTAAATGTGATATCAGGTCTACTAGAAGTCAAGTGAAGGAGTGATCTAATTATCCTACTATACTTCTTCTGATCAACTAATTTTCTATTTAGATCATTATCCAATTAAATAGTGTAGCGCATGGGAGTATTTATCACCTTAGCATTATTAATTTCATATTCCCGAAGGATATCCTTGATATATTTTGATTGACTAAAGAAGGTCCTATCATTATTATACTTCACACTAAATTTAAGGAAATTGTTAAGCTCTCTCATCATGCTCATTTCAAAATCCTCACTCAAAGATTTTTAGAGTTTATCACAAAAATTTTTATTTGTAGATCCAAATAGTATATCATCAACATAAATTTGAACTATGAATAGGTCTTCTTTTTCCTTCTTTAGGAATAGGGTTGTGTCTATAATACCCTTAACAAAAGCTCTATTTAGAAGGAATGTTCTTAGCCTTTCATACGATGCTCTAAGTGCTTGCTTTGACCCATATAATGCCTTCTTTAGTTTGAATACATGATTATAAAATTTAGAGATCTCAAAACCTGGGAGTTACTCAACATATACATCCTCTTTAATTACCTCATTTAGGAAGGAACTTTAATAACCATTTTATCTTAAATCCTCTAAAGAAAGTAAAGGATAAGAGCACTCTAATGGGTTCTAGTCTAGCTACTAGAACAAAAGTCTCTTCAAAGTTAATCTCTTCAATTTTATTGTACCCCCTAAATACTAATCTAGCTTTATTTCTCATTGTGTGCAAGATTCAATCATTTAATTTTTAAAAACCCATTTGATTCCTACAACACTCTTGTCTTTGGGTCTACTCACAGACTCTTAAATAACATTCCTAAGAAATTGATTCAACTCTTCTTACAATGTTAGGATCCAAAATTCATCATATAAGGATTACTCTATTTTGGTGGGTCGTATTATAGAGATAAAGATATTGTTAATCTAGATAGTGACTCAATCAAAAGACTTGTTTGAGTCACTCATTAGTTGTACTTTCCAAAGGTCCGCACCAAAGGTATATTAGGGCCACATCAGAGATGGTTATCCACTTTCAGCTTTTAGAGTCCAATCTAAATCAAAGTATAATAATCAAACCTTGTATTTATTTTATTATTTATTTGGTGAAACCTATACAATAACCATTCTAATTTAAATAATTATACTAAGATTCATTTTTCAGACTTGATGCTAATTACTACTCTTAAATTGGAATAATGTTCTAGAGCCACTACATGAAAATCGCGTGTAACTGGCGAATAGAATTCATCAGAAAATGCCCAAAGTCCGTCAGAAATTAGTATTTCCGATGGATTTCTGTCGGATTTTTTTTTGATGGTTAGGCACGAGTTAGAAAAGTTATACCGGTGCAAAATAGGCTGCCATAAATGTTTCATCGGTAACCCATTGAAAAAGCAATCAAAATTTGTGAAGAATTTTTTTTCACTGAAAATTTTGTCGGAAATGAGTTATTTTCCTGTAGTGTGCTTTGTACTCACTAGCCTATATGTTCTTTTTTTTTTCTCTAAACTAGGTGAAATAGTGTTTTGAAAAGGTTTAAGGTGTTATCCATGGACAAGTTTGGATCAACCATCTTTTCAAGTTTTGTTAGCATGGATTGATGCCATTGACTATAAACTAGGCATCATGAGAGGTAGAAGAACTGAATTGAGAGAGATTATTGAATAAGGAGAACCAGGATTTCATAATTCACTAATGACTTATAGTGTTAAAAGATAGCATTACATAAATATATGATCAAAGGGGTTTTAGAGTATGTCCTAATGACAACTCAATGAGTAAACTAGCTAGAAGGATCCTTAGATATTTTAACCTTAAATTTTTGATGTATTGCCAATTGACCTCAACACTAATCATAGAAGAGATATACTCTTCTAGAATTGATAAATATATATCCCTCACACCTAGAAGAGTGAGGTTAAGAGAACACTAATTGATAAAAGTGTCCTACATAGAAATTCTTGAAACTAAACCATTCAAAAAGTTCAAGTACCTTTCTTAAAATCATTTAAAAGATGGATAAGCCATATAACCATGTTGCCTACTTTGAGTTAGTCATCTCAATGCTCAACATCAATAACAAATTAAAGTGTAACTTATTCATTACTTCAATGATGGAGTCACAATTCTAGTGGTTCGATACTAAGGGGTTATCACATCCTTTGCTAATGGCAATAAGAAATTCATAACACAGTTTATTAGTGCTCAAAATTGAAAGTTCTAACAATGTGTGAACACCATGAATCATTAATCATGATAATGGTTACCCATGTTTAATTAAAATTGAAAGAAGGCAATACCTCTAAAAAAAATCTTTATCAACATCAATAAATGCAATTATTGTTGCGAATCTGAATTCATGGATTATTATTTTGATGATAGAAAATACTCTTATTTCTCTACGACTGCCTTGCCTACTAATATTTCAGGTCCACAAGATCAGACTACAATTGCAACCGGCTCAAGATTTGGGAAAACTATTTTACTTGTAATTCTCACTGATGTAATTCTTTATTTCTTGAGTCATGTCCTATAGGGGTGTTTGCTTGTTTTGTAACCTTGCACACACACACTTGGGAATTTTTTTGTCTGATTTAGAGTTAACTATTTTTGGTAACATCGTTTGGGATGATATTTATATCGGCCTAGATGATCGGATCAAAAATAGAAATCCTAATTAGGACATCTTTATTAAGGCAGCCATCACAAAGCACATCGGCCTGGACAATTTTATATCAGCCAGGACGATAGACTCAAATCAGAAAGAATTGACCGCCATATCTATTTAAGATTTACTTATTTTTGGACATCATACCCGAGATCGTCCTGTCCTATCGGAATGGCCTGGCTAATCCAGCACATTTTTTCCTTAATAAATATGATAATTAAGTAAAATAATTAATGGTGATTTGCACTATCACTTCGAATGTGCCGATCGCAGGATCGGCCAGGACGATTTGACATTGGCCAACTTTTATTCAGGGTGATGTTCAAGATGATTTTCCACTGATTTGAACTAATCATCCAAGATGATATCCTATCGGCTTAGATGATATGACCAAAAATCTTCTAATAGTCCCTAACCGATCAGGTTGATTGAGCATAATTTATGCTGATCGGCCAGGCCGATATTTATATTGGCTTGGACGATAATGCCGGCAAGTTATATTAATGAGCTCATTTTGAGCTCTTCTATTTAAGCTTTGACAATGCACTTTGTGAGTATCTTTGGCAGCCATTGAAGCTTCGTTTTTCTGGAGGAAACATGAAGAGAGAGCTTGAAAGGGAGAGAGAAAAGGGTGGAGTTTGATAGAGGGAGATGATCCTTGGAGGGGGTTTCAAGGGAGTGTGGAGGGGGTTCCACACAGTTGCTCCGGTAAGCTTGTACCTTAGTACCATAAGATTCAAGGCTTATCTGAAGGTAAGTTCTGGGAAGAAGAAGATCTTGTTGGTGTCAAAGGACCCGGCTACTCCGCCGCACTGGGGAAGGTGGAAGTGATTTTTTAAGGGCTTCTCCGCCTAACTGTGGGGGCTAAAGGAGAGACACTGAGTTTAGTGCAATACTCGGAGGGTGCCTCTGAGGAGTGGATGTAGGTCAAGCTATAATCTAACCACTATAAATCTGGTATGCTGTTTCTTTTATAATTTTCATATTTAATTTTCGTGTTGTGTTTTCTTTGTGGTGAATTTTGGTTTGGTTTGACTTTTGATTAAAAGATATTAAAATACCAATTTTCCTCTCCCTTATTTAGCCTTGAGCTAGTTTTAAGGGCCTAACATCCCTAACAAACTTTCAAGTGGTATCAGGGTGGGATTCATAAAAATAAGTTTTGAAAACTTTTATATTTTGATCCATAGCTAATTTTTATAATCGTAATATTGTAGAAGGTTATTCAATCACCCGACCACCTTTATTTGAAAATATTACTTTTGATTTTTGGAAGATTCGCATGTCTACCTTCTTGTAATCAATTGATTTTTGTATGTGGCATATGATTTTAATTGGTTATTCTTTACCGTTACATGTTATAGATGGAATTAAAACTTATATTCCTTTTAATAAATGAAATAGGGAAGAACAAATTAATGCTCAATTGAATGCAAAATCTTTAAACTATTTTTTCTTTACTTTAAATTCTGAAGATTGTTTGTTAGTTTCCACATGCACTACTGGTAATGAAATTTGGGATAAATTACACATCATATACGAAGGCACTAGTGAAACCAAGCAATCCAGATTGAATATTTTGATGCGTGATTATGAATTATTTTGCATGAAATCTTATGAGACTATCTTCGACATGTATACTAGATTTATTCAAATTATGACATCATTGGATGCTTTAGGTAAAGAGTTTTCAAACCTTGAAAAAGTTAATAAAATTCTACGTTGTCTACTTGATAAGTTTGATGCAAAAGTTGTTGTTATTTGTGAATCAAAGAATTTAAATGAATATTTTATTGATAATTTGATTGGCTCACTCATTACCTATAAATAAAGTTTGAGTCAAAGACTTTTGGATGAAGGAGAGATGATAGTGCTTAACGCTGAAAATATGGAGGAAAGTGGCTTAGTTGGTGACGAAAGCAATAACTTTTCAAGCAAATTAAAAAACGCACCAAAGCATAAGCATCAACAAAAGTGGAATAAAGGTAAAAATGGTAAGAATGTTAAGATTTATTTTAACATTGTTTGCTTTGGATGTAGGAAGCCTAGACATATGAAAAATTAGTGCCCAAATTTGAGAACTCTTCCTACAAAAGAAAAGGATAAAGCTAAGCAAATTATAAAAAGAAAAAGTACTAAAAAGCAAAAAATCTTTTGGGAAAACCTAGCTTCTGAATCATCAGACAAGGAGCAAGATGATGTTTAAAGGCCTTGTTTGTGTGTTTATTTGTTTATGTTGTGTTTTGTTTTTAGTTATTTTTTGTATTTTTTTTTTTATTTTATTTTCTTTCAGTTTTTTTTTCTTTGTTTTTATTATTGCTTTGAAATTTTAAATTAGCTTTTATACTTAGTTTTGTGAAGTTCTCTCTAATCAACACACACATTCACCTTTCTTAAAATGAAAAACCTACCTTCTATTTTTTCTTAAATTCTTATGAAAGTTGTGGTTGACTTCTCTAAAAAATAGTCAAAGAAAGGAAACTCATGATTTTGTCTCTCTATCTCTCTTCTTAAAGGGGTTATTTTACTTTTGATTCAAAATTTTCATCATATTATAAATTAGATCTTTAAACTGATCTTTTTTCATCTCCCTACATTTTATTTATCTCGTGAAATCTTTTATAAGTTATTTAATCTACCTCATAATTTTCTTAATCAAGTAATTCATTTTATCAATATGATGGATTTACTTTTATTTTTAAGATTTCAGAAAGATAGCAAATTAAAAAAAAAAAATAGTGGCCACTGATGCCAAAACTAAAAGAGGCACAATGACGCTAAAAAAAGGGGGTGCACAAAGTGTATTAAAAATTAAAAGATACGTAGTGTGCCAACTAATTGATAAGAGGTATAAAATGAGCCCACAAAATATAATTCTTATCATTCTTGAACTTCTTAAATCTTAAGAAAAACCTTGATACTTTTGATACTTAAGTTTGAAAATCATGATTCCTGATTCAACAATTTGTGTATTAATCTTCTATTAGATATATTTTATGGAGGGAGTTTTGGAAAAATTAGTGTTTCTTTCTCTATTTTGTTCCATGATTTAGATATTTGATTAAAAAGTTTTTGAGGCTTTAAAAGAACTTGAGTTTAGATTAACAAATTCTAAATTTTTAACCTTTTCTAGACTATGCGTTGTCAATACAATCCTTCTAAGTTTTTTAATAAAATCAAGAGGTAACTTTCTCATTTTATGAATATTTGATTTTTTCTTCACTTATTAGGGATCATTTTTTGTCTTTTTAATCATTTTTTTTTTATTATTTGTCCCCCTTCTCTTTTTGATAATGTCAAAGGGGGAGAACATACTATTGTATTTATATTTATATTTGCATTTGTACTTTTTTTTAAAAAAAATTTAAAAAAAATTCTATGGTTATTATAGTGAGGGGGGGATTAGGAGAAAATGCTTTCAATTTTTGTAAATTCAACCAGTAATGTTTGTCATCATAAAAAAGGGAGAGATTATTGCGAATCTGAATTCATGGATTTTGATTTTGATGATAGCAAACACTCTTGTTTCTCTACGACTGCCTTGCCTACTGATATTTTAGGTCCACAAGATCAAATTGCAATTGGAACCGAATCAAGATTTGGGAAAATTATTTTAATTGTAATTCTCACTGATGTAATTCTTTATTTCTTAAGTCATGTCCTGTAGTGGTGCTTACTTATTTTGTAACCTTACACACACACACTTGGGAATTTTTTCTATCTGATTTAGAGTTAACTATTTTTGGTAACATAGTCGGGATGATAATTATATCGGCCTGGACGATCAGTTCAAAAACAAAAATCCTAATTAGGGCATCCTTATTAAGGCAGCTATCACTAAGCACATTGGTCTGGACGATTTTGTATCGTCCATGACAATAGGCTCAAATCAGAAAGAATCTGCTGCTAGATCTATTTAGGAATTACTTATCTTTGGACATCGTCCCAGGGATCAGCCTGGCTGATCAAGCACATTTTTTCCAAAATAAATCTGGTAATTAAGGAAAGCATTTAATGGTGATTTGCACGATCACATCGATCAAGCCAATCGCTGGATCGGCCGTGATGATTTGACATCGGCCAACCTCTATTTAAGGCGATGTTCAGGATATATTTTCTCTAATTTGAACTAATTATCCAGGATGATATCCGATAGTCCTAGACTATATGACTATAAATCTTCTGATCGTCCCTAACCGGCCGGGCTGATTGAGCATAATTTATACTGATCGGCCTAGACGATAATGTTAGAAAGTTGCATTAATGAGCTCATTTTGAACTCTTCTATTTAAGCTTTGATAAGGTACTTTGTGAGTGTCTTTGGCAGCCATTGAAGCTGTGTTATTTTAGAGGAAACTTGAAGAGAGAGCTTGATAGGGAGAGAGGAAAGGGTGGAGTTTAAGAGAGGGAGAAGATCCTTGGAGGGGGCTTCAAGGGAGTGTGGTGGGGGTTCCACACGGTTGCTCTGGTGAGCATGCACCTTAGTACCATCAGATTCAAGGCTTGTCTGGAGGGAAGTTCTTGGAAGAAGAAGATCTCTTTGGTGTCGAAGGACCCAGCTACTCCGCCGCACCACAGAAGGTGGAAGTGATTTTGTAACGACTTCTCCGCCTTGCTGTGGGGGATAAAGGAGAGACACTGAGTTTAGTGCAATACTCAGAGGGTGCCTCCGAGGAGTGGACGTAGGTCATGGTTTGACCGAACGACTATAAATTTGGTGTGTTCTTTCCTTTATTATTTTCGCATTTACTTTACGTATTGTGTTTTCTTTGTGGTGAATTTTGGTTTGGTTTAAGTTTTGATTTAAAGATATTTAAAATACCAATTTACCTCTCTCTTAATTAGCCTTGGGCTAGTTCATGAGGGCCTAACATCGCAATTTAAAATACCAATTTACCTCTCTCTTAAAGATATTTAAAATACCAATTTACCTCTCTCTTTCCTTTATTATTTTTGCATTTACTTTACGTATGCTTGGGATGTTAGATCCTAACATTTAAATTTCTTTTATATGTTTAATTATTATTTTTGATGTTGTCAAAGGGGGACAAGAACTATATATGTTGGTCATAATTCATTTTACATGCATATATTTAGGGGGAGAATTATTTGTTTATATTTTTCTAATGCTCAAAAGTTATGATAAAAGGTCAATTTGCACCTTTGTTATAACTATACCCAACATAAATTTGTCATCATCAAAAAGGGGGAGATTGTTGATATTATCTACCTCATTACCTATTTAAGAGATTTTGATGATAACAAATATATGCTTGGATGCTCTAATGTGTGTGCTAAGTATTTCAGGTGTAATGATGTGCATTATAAATAGCTTATGAGATTTACATTGCACAACTTAAGATCAATCAAATGTTGAGATTAAGATGGACCAAGATGGATAATTTGAAGCTTTTTACATTATCGTAGGAATTTGTTAATGGTCCACCAATATTACTTGCAAGATTTGATTTGCTCACAATCTAAATATCTTTTGATTATATATTAATCTTCATATAAAAATCTATAAGATTTCTTAAATAAATAAATTTTATAACCATCATTGATTGATTAATATAGAAATTTATATAATTAGGGAATTAAAGGTAATAAGCTTATGTGACAAAATTTTTATTATGTAGTTATTTTAAACTGACTTTTTTCATATCTATTAATTAATATATGATTAATTTTTTCTATATATTACATAATATTATTATATTAATATTAAATATATTCTTAAATATTTAAAATTATGCATGAGTTTTTATTTTACTGAATATGATAATATTATGTCAGGAACGTGGTCTAATTTTTATTGCATTAGATTGTTTGGATTCTGTAGATGTAAATTGATATATTATATGACTAATTTGGATTTTATTTGAATTTATAATGAATTTCCAAATATTATCTGATTTAAATAAAAGCTGCTATTAGCCGTTTTAGCCCTATTTTGGATGCATATGATGACTTTTTGACCTTGCCATGTGGCTAGCCGTCTTCTAGCCGTTTGAATCTCATATATAATTAATATAAATGAATTCTTAATGAAATATAATATTATGTGTTGATAGAAAACATATTAGAATAATATTTTTATTCAAATAAGCCTTTACTTGCCTTTTCTCTTTAAATACCTCTCTTCTTCCTCATATAAGGGCTGCTTACACAAGAAAAATTCCAGCAATTCTTTTATACTTCCTTTCTTCTTTACATGCTAAATCTTGAGAGGAGAAGCCTTGAGTTTATTCCAAGAGTTCTTTTCATTTGTGAGATCGAAATCATTGTTGGAAAGCTTCAACACATAAAGTCGAGTTGCATCTCTTAAGTTCTTGAGTTTGCTTTCCATCTCTAAATCTTTACTTGCTGTTCTTTTAGCTTTCACCATATATTTCTTTCTTGAAAATTTTTATTTTATGGTGAAATACTTATTGGAAATTTTATATTAAAGTTTCATGTATCATATTTTTTAATTCCATAAAGTTTAGCAAAGCATATATTTTACTTCTTTAAGGTGACATAGATTTACATCTATTATCAAATTCATTTTACTTTATTGGATGAGTTAAAGTTTAAATCAGCAAGACTATATTTTTATTTAAAATATTATTCTTATTTTAAACAAAATATAAATCTATCTTAAAGTGAGCAAGTTTAATATTCCATTTGCAAGTAGTGAGGTGATTAAAGTTAATTTGTAAGACACCTCAAATATTGTGGATATTTTATTGCAAGATTATTTGAGCTTATTTTATTTACATCAAATTGTATTTTTCATTTTTTTATCTAAGTAATTTGGCTTAGAGAAGTTTTAATTGTAATTAGATTGGGTTGTACTCGCCCGTATAGAAGAGTACTTTTGTTGTAAAGAACTTCTTTGGTTTAAAGAAGCGAGGTTTTCAAAGCAAACCTGGGATTAGTGAATTCTAGCCCGAGAGTTGGCTAGCGTGGACGTAGGTCGGATTGGAATCCGGGCCGAACCACGTAAAAATATTGTGCCTCTTATTTTCATTCCTTGCATTTATTTTTTTCTATTTTTTTTTATAAGAATTATTGTGTGATTACTTACTCCTTTAAAATTGTTTTAAAATTATTTTAATTTTCTTCTTTTATTAAAAATTTTGAAAACCCCAATTCACCCCCCCTCTTGGGGTGCCATAGTCATCCAACAAATATGAGAGAATATTCCCAAGTTATTAGTACTTCACTATAACATATTATAAGTATTAATATCCAAATTGAAGGGCACTATTTAAAATAAAGATATATTTATGAGTCCATTAGTAAAAATTATTTTTATAACTTTTGTATATGTTTTCTTGTCAAAATCCACATTTTTTTTTTGTTATTGCACAGGAAATTCATATTTCTGGGATGCAAAATGAGGAAAGGATTCTAGCACCTTGGTGCTATAATATCAAGAACCACAGTGCTCCATGTATTACTCTAACACCGCAGTGCTAATTTAGAAGCATTGTATCACATTTGCTTTTGTTTTTTCTTATTTAATTTATCTTGTTGGCACTGTGTACTTAAGAATCACTTCAATATCAGTGCTCTAATGCCTACAGTCAAACAATATAGTTGACGTGCACTCAAACAATTTGGAAATAATTTAGCCAAATTTTATTGGGCTAGCCATTTCTTTCGTGAACGAAATAGAGAGCGACAGTTAAAGAGTGTATAAAGAAAGAGTGCTTAAGGGTTGACAAAGTCTTGAAGTTATGTTCAATGCACTACATTTCACATTTAAAAATTATTGAAGGAAGTTTCATGGCTTGGTTTGACTAAGCCATGATGAAGTTTAAAGGGAATTCAATCTTCAGTGGTTTTAGGGTTTTAGGGTTTCCTAGTCAACCATTGTCCACCAAGGGTCAATGATTGTTTAATGCATAATAACAATGATTATAAATATAACCTATGATTTTTGGGAGGTTTCCAAGGTGATTGTCTATAAGATGAAAGATCCAATGGCATAGGAAATAAATATTTAAAGGTTTTGCAGCCTTTAAAATTTCATTTAGTTTTGGGGGTTTAGAGACTTTCAATGCTTCCAAATGACCTGATAAATCCTTAGACATACCTAATCAATATGCAACTAACTCATCATGACTCTAAGGACATTTGATAGTGTTGTAGAGGATTTGAATTTTTCCCATAAATTATTTTATTATGAAGAAATTTTGAATTTGGATTTGAGCATTTGATTTTAGAATTTGGAAGGGATTTTAAATTTTGACCACTTTAGGATTGAATTTTGATTGAATGTTCTTGACCTCACAAAAATGAGGATAACAAGGATGTAATTTTTGTTTTTTAGATTTTGTGGCTCCTAATGTTGCAAATGTTATTAGTATAAGCAAAGTATGGTTGGTCAAAGCTACTACTAAGGGAATTATAGTTCTTACTTTTCTTATCGTGGCATAAAATGGGTCTTCTTAATATGATTCAAAGAGGGTTGATTACCCTGTGATAAATCAAACTTCTACTAGTAAGATTAATAGTATATATGAGGTGAATAAATATCATGTTGTAATAGTTGAAGGGTTGCATTCTACTCAGATGGATGCTGATTGGTTTGAAGCTTCTATGGAGGCAAGGTTTCTTTCAATTATCATGCTAGATATTAATAAAAAACTAGTTACTTGTGTGGTGTAGTAGTTGTGGAACCTATTGCTACTCAAGTAAAGGATGCTAAGGGTAAATAATACATTGTTGATTACAAAGAGGATTTTAATGTTAAGGGAACTTTGCAAAGCTTGGATGCCTTCTTCTGGTGTAGGGACTACATTTATAAAACCTCCATCTATTGTAGCTAGATATTCAGCTCTGGTTAGTGGAGATGTTGCTGCTGAGAATCTGAAGCTCAAATAAATGGTTGTAGATATAGATGGGGTTTCAAATTATGGAATGAATCTTCCTAATAAAGGGGTCGCTTCTAATGACTGAAAAATAACCCAAATTAGAATGAAATAATTAGCTAAAAGTAATAATAAATTTGGTAGGTTTAATGAAGATAATTATTCTCAAGTCATAAAAAATTGAATGCATTTTGCTATTATTGATACGAATAAGGTGCAAGTTACTGCTCATGGTTATGATGCTCATGTTAAGTAATCTACTGATGTGTTTTATATGGAGTCAAACTTCAAGGGATATGCTAGTTTTGTTAAAGATGCGGCTAATGTTGTGATGCATTCATTGGATTCATTTGAGTTGAAAGAAGACAATTCTAATGAAATTAATAATAAGGTTGTGCATCATGTAAAGTCATTAAATAAGTTATATGGAAGTATTATTCAGAAATCTTTGGATGTTTTGGTTGAGGTTAAATATATTATTCATAAGGGTAAGGAATAAATAAAGTGCTTAAGCATAAAGTAGAAGTTATAAAGAGTAAATCTATTATGGTTAATGTAAGGTGAAATAAGGAGCTTAGGAATTTGGGTCCAATTTAAGATACATCCAAGATGAGGAAAAATGATGTAGGATGAAAAGTGACTATAGGGGAAGCTTCCCTAATTTAGACTAAATAACTTCAATTGGATTCTTGTGTGGTATGGAAACCTAGGGAAATGAGGTGGCACAATGGCCTCAGGTTATGATGGATTTCATGGATATTAAGGATCCTTTTGATGTGATATAAGTATTTATTATTGCAAAGTTTGTTAATATTCACTAGATATCTATTTGGGATCACTAGGATGCTAATAAACCATTTTAGCTGTTGTTAAAATTTTGGTGTCCCCATCCCCCTTAGTTTATCAAGGTGAGCATTAGGGGATCTCAATGTTAGTATGAGAATAATAATCTTAGGGTAAAAGAGTTGAAGTTTATTCTAGTTACTCAATAAAATGGGTTGAGTTTAACCCAAGAAAAGATAGTGGAATTGTTTGTATGAAATGATCTATGGATTACAGTTTTTTTTTAATAATGCATCCTCTCTTTTCCCTCGTAAAGAGAGTAGTAGTTATATTTTCTTTTCCAGAATATTATAATGATTTCTTTGAGTTTTAAAGCAAATTTCACATCTTAAAAAAGGGGAAAGTTGCATCACAAATTTTCGCATTCTCCACCCTTACTAAATCAATTTAAATATGGATGTTACAATTATTCAGTCGATAAGAGTTATTATAGGTGGAGTAATTAGAGATCATAATGCAAGATTTCTAATGGCATTTGGGAGATAATTGGTGAAATCGGATATTGCTCAAATGGAAATTTTAGAGGTCTTTACACTAAAGGAGGTCTTAAAAGGATGGATGCTTGAGAAGGAGGGCATTTGGATTGAAGGGGATATTTTTATAGTTACCAAGTTGATGTGAATTCCATGACATCATCAAATGGTGTACTGTGGGCAAAGCAGACATGGTTAATTGTTTTCTTAATAATTTTAAAAAAAATTATTTTCCATTATGTTTCTAATATTTGCAGTAAGGTTGTTGATTTTTATGCATCCAATGCTTTATTAGGCAATTTATTATATTAATATATTAAATTATTAGATTTATAAACAATTATTGGTAGATTTAACAAAATTTTGACTTTTAATTTAATGAAAATTATATTTTTATTAAATTTTATTTGTTTTATAATTTCCTCATACATAAATGCAAATTAGTTTAAATTTTTAATAATTTATATTAATTAGTATTATATTTATAATATTAATGTGTTTATTTAATTCTGTCCCTAGAGAAGGAACTTAGGTTTATGTAATTAATTAATCAAATGATCTCAATTTTGTTTTTTTAAAAATTTGTAAATTGCATTAAAAAAAAGAGAATCCTAATAAAAATTACTGAGTGATAGAAAGTCTATCACTTTCCTCCTTTAATAAAGAAAAGAAAGTTGGAGGAACCTTATTACAATCCAAATCTTCCCAATAGAAATCTCCTTTCAAAGAAAAGTTAGCAGAAAAGTTGGCTAACTTATTACATTCTCTATTTGCAAATTGGAATAAAAATTCACGAAAATCCTTAAGCAAAGGGAAGTCCTCCAATCCAAATTTGTTAGCTATATAACCCTCTTTGACAACCGAGTTCTGTAGATACTTTGTGATGTTCAAATTATCTCCTTCTATAATGACTCCTTTATTATCCAGCATCCATTACTTAATCATCTTTTTCAACAAACAAAAAGTCAACAATTCCAAATACCCACTATCCCAGTGCCAACATCTACACCCAAAAGCTAACAAAATCTTCCTCTATGATCTCTAAGGAAACCACCAACTCCAGCCTCATTAGAACGAAGTAGAGTTGCATCAATGTTAACTTTAATCCATCTGGGTGGAGGGGGATGCCAAAAAGATGAAATCCATTGTGTAGGCTAGTTAGCACCCCAGTGATCCAAAAATATATTATATTTAGAAGAAATTGATGAAAAGCTAATAGAATTAGAAACAATGACTCCCTACCCAAGCTCATGACCATCATGTATCAATTTATTTCTACTCTTCCATGAATAAAAAACCAAAGAATAATATAAATTAGCAACAAAAGGATTCACTTTTGTTAACCTTCTCATGTTGTCCAAACAGTCTTGTATGAGGAAAAAACTGGAATGAGAAAGCCCCATTGATTCACTAAGGCAATCGCTTGAGTTATCTTAAAGCATTTGACAGCAACATGCTCTACATTTTCTACAATCCCACACCCTCTCGAGCACATGTTGTTATTGAACAATCTCCTATACATTAAAAAGTTTGTAGTGGGAATTGCATTCTTCAAAAGAAGCCACCAAAAGCAATCAATATGAGGGTGTAATTTTAACTTTTTCAACCATTTCTATCTTCATAATGAAACAAAGACATTCGTTCTTGAACAGTAAGCTAATGCAGCAATTGATTTCCCAGAGAATTTAATGAATAGTTCCAGCTTATTATCTAATAGCACTGAGTATATCCTGATATGAATAATGACTTCAATTAGAGGTTTTCCAAAGAATTTATCTAGCTCCTCCAGATTGCAATATCCATTAGAAATGAAATTCACCAAGGGAGGAAAATATGTATCCTCCACAACAATGAAGGTAGGCCACCAATCCAACCTCTTGTCTAATATCCAAATATCACTTAAGATTTTCACAGAAGAACCAGATCCAGATTTCCTCCCAAGCAACAAAATGTAAACCATGACTTCCATCTTTTTTGTTCCATAAGAACTCCCTACATATCTTGTCAAAAATTTTTAGAATTCATATAGGAACAAGAGAAAGGGATGCATAAAATAAAGGAATGGATAGAATCACTAATTTAACAAGCACTAATCTTTCAGAAAGTGAGATAAACTTGTTGCCCCAAACCCCTAGTCTACAAGCACATTTCTCCAAAATATTAAAAAAGTATGCTGCAATCAATCTTCTCAAAGCAATCTTAATGACCAAGTAATGCATCTCTTTACTTCATTAAATCCCATGATTTTAGAAAAAGCTTTTCTCCTATTCCATTCCACATACTTGCCAAATAGAATTGAAGATTTGTGGATGTTCACCTACTGACCCATCCAACGAAAGTAATCTAAAATAATTTTCTTGATTTTCCTAAGGTGACCAATTTTGGCTTCCGAGAACATAAGGATATCATTAGCAAATAGTAAATGAGAAATTTTAGAAGACAAAGGAACAAACTTTAAGCCCAAGTTCCTTCCCTTAAATAAGAAACTATTAGTAAGAAGTTGAGAACATAAGATAAACAAATAAGGTGATAGTGGACATCCTTGTCTAAATCGCTTTTAGCCTCAATCCACTTAGAACCAACCCCATTAACATGAACCGAAAATGCAGGATCGACCATGCATTCTAATAAAAGGTTTGAAAATTTCTTTGTGAAACCAAAATAATCCAAAACATGTCTAAGAGTATCCCAAGCCATGCTATCATATGCTTGCTCCATGTCATCCTTAATAGCAACCAATCCTTTTTTTTATTTAGAAAATCTAAATTTATAAAAAGTTCTTATGTAAGAAAAACATGATTTGATAAAGTCCTCCCTTTAATAAAAGCCACTTGAACATCGAAAACCAAATAATGAATCACCTTCAACAATCTATTTAAAAGAACTTTGGCAACAATTTTATAAATTGAAAGGCAAAGACTAATAGGTCAAAAATTATATGGAGCTAAAGGAATGCTAATTTTAGGAATAAGAACCACCATAGTCTCCTTCCATTTAGAGCACATCTTACACGAAGATAAGAAGAGGCGAATAGCATTCCAAACATATGAACCAATCGTCTTCCAATACGCTTTAATGAAAGATTAAGAGATTCCATCAACCCCAAGAGAATTTTTTTTGTCTAGATCTTTAATCACAGCCTCCACTTGTTCTAGCAAGAAATTAGCATTAGAGATATCACAATCCCCTTGACTTAGTGAATTTGGATTAGGTAGCCATACATATAAACAGCAATCTCTAAGTCTCCACTTGTTGCTAAAGAAATTGAAAAAGATTTCCCTGATAGCTTCGAGATTCTCCACCTACAAGCCCATATCATCCTTCACTTGCTTAATATGATTGTCATTCCTATGTCCATTAGCCAAAGCATGAAAAAAATCAAATTTGTATCACCTTCACTTATCCATTTTACCTTTTCCCATTTCCTCCACCAAGTACTCAATCAAGCAATAGTGCATTTGAATTCATTTATTTTAGACATGGGAAGAAGAAGTTTATCTTGAGACAAATTATGATCCACCAATTCCTCCAACTAAAGTTCTTCAATTTCCTCTTAATCTAATCCTTCAATTCAGTTAAATTATGATGCTTTGATTTACTAGAAAAGTATAAAGTTTTTATAGCCCTTGAAATTTTTTTGTTCAAAATATCCATAGCATCACCACTTGTCTGTTTACTACATGATCTGCTCACCACAGAAGCTGCAGCCGGATAGGACAACCAAACATCTTCAAACCTCCAAAGTTTACTGTTACAATCATTTTGATTAAAAATTCTGAATACAATGGGACAATGGTCAGAAGAGACAATTGCCAAGTGCCTTACTGAAGTGTGATGAATTAATTATAATGCCTTGGAGTTCAGCAAACATCTATCAAGTCTTTCATGAATTTGAGCACTACCATTCTTGTTATTACACATGGTATACTTAGGTCCAAGAATCCCAATGTCATGTAGAAAAATTTTATTTATTAAATCTTTCATCTACAAAGGCCCTTGAGAAAAAGTGAACTTCTTACCTCCTTTATTATCATCTTGAGAAAGTATACAGTTAAAGTCTCCCAAACCACATATGGTATCTCATACCTCGAGTGCTGGTCCAAGAAATCCCACAACCACCTTCTACCATACAAGTCTCTACTACCATAAATAGTAGAGACCACCCAAACTCCTTTATTAAAAATCCTCAGCTCTCCAGCAACACATTGAGCAGATGCTTCCAACAAAGTAATAGAAGCCAAACTAGACCTCCATAACACCAATATACCTCCAGACATTCCACTAGACGAGAAAAGAAGAAAATACCAGCCTACTCCTATGAATTTATCAAAATCATCTCTAGTAATACAAAAAAAATTAGTTTCAACAATACCAACAAAAAGAATATCCCACTCTCTAACAAACTCTTTCAAATATAAGAAGGCCTCCTTTTTATGCCCCCTACAATTACAAAATGCTAAGGAACTCATTTTTTCTAGAAGGGGGAAAGACCCCATTCATTTTCTCATTCACATTCATCTTGCTTTGTCTAGAGGATGAATTCAAAGGCCCAAGAGACCTAAGTTCCTTAAGAAGATTAGGTTTGTGTCCACCAGCCACAACATTACCCAAGTAAACAAATCCATCACCTTTGGAATCCAAAGAATCCTCTTTGCTGAAAATAGCCAGGCCGTCCCTCTTAGCATGATAAATATGATATGCAAAATCCACTAATTCACCTTCTTCCACATAAATTCTAATAGACTCATCAGTTTGTCTAAATTAACCTCCAACCCACAAATTGAATTCAGCACTTCAAAATGGTTTTCTTCAAGTAATTTTGATTTAGGAGAAGAGCAAAGTTTATTACTAGGCAAAATAGGAACATCCTGAGCAGGTTCCACATCAACATTATTTAGTATCTCCAATACTGCTTTCCCAATAACATTCTTAAGTTCATCCGTGCTTTTCTTACATAACAGAACTGGTCCATCATCAATATCTAACTCAATAGAATGCAAAATTGATTCCTCATTATTATATGCTCTATCTAATCTGTAAGGCAGAGATTCTTTCATTGGAGCATTTAAAACCACATCAATTATAGGACTGATGTTCTTAAAGAACTAGTTAGATTCATCCTGAACCTCCTCCCTATTCAAAGGTATTTCCATTTCTTCAGTAATAATAGTTTTTCCCAATCCACCAAGTATAGTATCATTAACCCAGCCTTTAAAAGAAACTCCAGACTTTTGTACAAATTCTTTCTTCATGAAACCCATATTTTTCTTCTTTTTTTCCTATTATTCACCAATAACCATGGCCCATAAGAAGAATCCTTTTTAATACCATTATCTCCAGATCTATCAATAATTTTACTTTGTTTAGGTACCTTTCCCAAATTCATATTATCTTCTCCCTTCATAAACACATTGCAAGCATCAATTAAGTGTCCAATCCTTCCACAATTGAAGCAAAAGGATGAAATATTTCTATACTCCATCTTTTGGAAAAATCATCCATTCTCCCCATCCACCCAAACACCCAGTTAAAGTTGTTTGTCAAGCTCGACTCGGACGCAAACTCTAGCAAACTCCCTTCTTCTCCATTGAAACAAGTCGACATCAATCAGAAGTGGTTTACCAACCATATAACATATTCATAACACATTGATTTCATCCCAGCAGTAAAGCGAGAGTTTGGGCATCTTGATCCAGATCAGAGAAGATAGTATTTGAAGATAATCTGGATTGAAGCTAAGATTCCACCTATCAATTCCAATGATATGCCCATTCACAAACCAAGAGCCACTGGATAAAATGTTCTCCATCGATTCAACAATAAAAAAATAACTAAAAGCTATCTCGAGCCAAGAACAATCAAATGAAACTTCTCAAATTGTGACCATTGACGTCTCAACTCATCTGCTTACACCTGAATAGGAATAAATCGACCAAAAAATTTCACTTTAATAAAGAATTGAAGCTTCATGAAATTGGATTTAAAATTAGGTTCAAACTACTTAACTGTAGAGCCCTCATCTAAAAGACAAGATTGAACATTCAGTGAGTTAACCTTGTTATACAGATGCTTCAACCAAGGAGTTCTAGGCCATTGCTTTATCATCTCTTTAACATCAACTTGAGCTCCCTGTAATGGAATAGGGCCTAGCCCTTTCTCAAAAGCAATATCACAAATATTTGATGGACCAACCATTTTTCCTTGAGCAAACAAAGCACTTTTCAAAATTGAAATAGGTTAAGTTTTGGCAAACCAATTAACGAATAACTTCATGTCAGATGAAGATGATTCAACAATAATAATTATGGGAACATGTAGATGAGTATTCACATTAAACTCTTCCATAATTTGCTTTTCTTTACGAACAACTGGTGGTGACGATTGGATTTTAACATCAATTGGTTCTCTGATTACCAGAGGACCATTTGAATGGATGAGCTTTGGAGAAATCATCGGCTTTAGCGGAACAACAGAACCAGAAGAACAACTTGAGTCAGGCAATGAATTCTGGCCATCAAAGGAGGCCACCAGCCGATCCTCCATGTCTCACGTGAAATCGGCCAACGTGAAGATGAATGAGAAATTTGAAAAAAATAATTCAAATCCTTGCCGCTTCTCTCTCTAACATGATCATGTGCCAGTAATCAGCTACACCATGCCTTCTGGGATGAAATTCAAACCTAAATGATCTCAATTAATGAGATGATTAAAACTAAGAGTTAAGAATGACCCAAACTAAAATCCCTGAAAGTTTTTAGGTCAGTTATATTTAGGTTGAATTTATATGATTTAATTTAATCATAAGTTAATTAAACCATTATTTATGATTAAAGACATTTTAGATGAAATTTTATAAGGTGTATATTTTTCTCTTATTATATATTAAATTTATAGTTTAATTTAATATATTTATGATTTTTATTTAATTTATTCTAAATTTTACAATTTTGTTTCTTAAAGAAAACCAACAAAGGGGCCTAAACTGCAAATAAAAGGGAAAATAAAAGGTTCTTAAGGGGTACTTTTGCTCACTACTACTCAAATGAGCTATAATTCATTTTAACTGACTATGTTTCACATTGGCTCATTGTGATTAGAGGCTTGGAATTATGGTTATTAATAGTAAACCACATCAGATTATGTAATAGTTATTCAATCTCATTCTCAATTATTTGTATGGATTAGATCTTAGCCACTAGATTATGCGGTCATGGGGTATTATAGATGATCAATATGATGACATCTAAACCATCCAATAGAATACATACGAGATAAACAATCCAAATTATATCTCCTACCACCAGCCAGCCAATATAGGAATTTTTTATTTAATTTAGAATGTAGTGTATATTCAATATAAAAGCATCCATCCATATATGAATCTTTGTAAGGATCTAAACTACATTCATAAGGAGTTTAAAGACCTTTGGTAGTAGGTTAAATCATAAGTTTTAAAAAAAACTTATGTCTAGAGCTAGGGTTTAGAATATATATCAAAAGAGTAGATTTTTATCCAAGGTATTGGTTCAACAAGCTTTCATATATTTAGAGGAAGAGTTTATATGAAGAAATTACGGCTCAATAAGCACTAGATAAGAAGTTTAGCTACTTGGGATGAATGGGTGGCTGGAGCTGGTGGTTATCCACACTAGCAATATCCAAACGGAAGGTAAATATAGGGGAAATCTAGACAACATTGTGAGAGATTAAAAAAAAAAATTTAAGATCAGTTGGAGAGGTAAGGAGTTGGAATAAAGTTTTAATAAATGGTTCAAGCATTTTACCCTATTCTATGTGCTAAATCATAATATACTGATAGGGATTTCTTAGGGACCTTTGATGAATGATTTCTAAATGGCTTAGACTGGAATGGAACTATCTTTGGGGTTTAATGTGGCAAGAAATATAGATAACAAAATGGCATCATTTCACTTTTGGGGACTAGCTGGGTAGGGCTTAGGTGCTATAGGCTGGGTTTAGGGCAATGCATGAAACCTCTAAAAATTCATTCTAGAAATCCAAACCAACTAATGAAGGTGGAAATGTAGTGTTTAGGTAGCTTTGGACATTCTGAAATTCATTTAGTATTTGAACACTTTGACACATCAAATTTGTTCAAGCCACCTATGATAAATCTTATAGAACATATATAACTCAATTTTGTCAAAGTTAAGGGGTTTGGTTTAATAAATTTAAAGTTTGAACATATAAGATCAAGGTTAGCCAAAGTTTGACAATTATATATTGATTGACAAATTTAACTCAACATGAAAAGATTATGTAGGATCTAGGTATGCTTAGGAGGTTAAATGGACCAGGCTTGAGTAATGATTTAAGTCAATTTATCTCATGAAAGGAATTAACTAAAATTAGGATGGTTTGAGAAATTTTATGTTGAGTTAACAAAGTTAACCTTTGACCAAAGATTGTAGATCAATCTTTTTTAATCATTTATGATCTTACAAAGGTTCAATTTGGTTAGTTCCACAAAATGATGGAAATTATAATATAAGGGTTTCACTTATTTAGATAGTTTGACTTAACTCAAGTAGCTTTACATGGTCAAAGCAAAACTTGGGGAGCTATGGTGGATGAGTTTAGTTTAACAAAATCCTTAGGTGAAGATTCATGCTGAGTTTGAGGTCAAAATACCAGTCTCATGTATTGTATATTCTTTTTTTTTTCTTTTTTTAATGCATGGTACATTATACTATGTAAATATAATATATATTAGTGTTTTGACTCTGGCTCTTGGGTTAACCATAACATGATTTTTTGTTTAGATTTGCTCATAGGTGTTTAAGTTTAATTTAAGGAGATTTGGGTTCAATAGCTTGGTCTAGGTCACCAAGATTTTTCATCATATCTAAACATGGGTGTTATGCAAGATGAGGTTTGATAAGCCAAGGTAAAGAACCTAAGATTGTGTCCCTACTACTTGATGAAGCCAAAAAATACTATACCAATTTGGTATTAGATTTGATAGGGAGTTTTAAAGATTTAGGGTTTGAATGTCTTCAACTAAAATTTATGTCAATATATACATGTTATACCAAACTAGTATTCTACATCTATTCTATACTTGTAATATTGTATTAAGGCATGTATATCATATTTTATATCAAGTGATCTTAATCTAAACTACATTAAATATATAATGTATATCATTTATTATTTTTTATCATTTATCTTTGTATCAGTCGTATTAATCTTATGAAGTGCTTGTATCAATCTTATCGTATTTTATGTTTATATCATATCATGTCATTTATAAAATTATTATGTTTGTCTCTATAATATTAATATTTAATTTTAACATGTACGGAAATCATTAGGCTGCAAGCGAACCAAACATTGATGAGCTATTCATTGCTCGGTTCGATTAAAACTAATTTGTGATCGTTTAACTAACTATACAAACAAACTTGAACAACATTTTTAATACTTTATCCTTAAATAAACAAGCTTTAACACTAATGTGTACGGTTAATTTATGTTCATGAATAACATCATATGAAGCTCGTGAACAATCTTGACATTAAACTTGATAAAAAGCTTGATAAAAGTTTGATTTGTGTTTGATTCAAAACTCGTGAATAAGTTATAAATATATTCATATAGATTAATATATTTTTATTTTAAATAGACAAAAGCTTTTATAATAAATTTAATTTCATTTTTTTTATACCTTCAATACAATGAATTTGTTCATGAATAATAGACATTTCACATATGTCAATGTTTGTTAGATTGTTTGTGTAACATGTTCTTGAACAAATATAGAATGAATCATACAAAGTTTATTTATGAACGAGCTCCTTTGGTATCTCAAAAATACTACTTATGTACATATTCATGATATTTTTCATATTATAGCTCAAGAATACAAATTAGATTTGTTCATAAATGTGCTTGTTTGATAGTGTAAAAAAATTTGATAAATATGTTCACGAATATAGCTCGTTAAGGATTGTTTGTCTAAAGCTCGATAAGCACTAAATGAAATGAACATGACCTAAACATGAACCAAACATGAACACCATTAATTTAAACAAACCAAACATGAACACAAACAATAAAACTCAAATTAAACACGAATCAAACTTGAACAAGCTAATAATAAATGAACTCAAACATTAACACTAACATACTCGACTCAGTTCAGTTTATTTGTAGCCCTAGAAATCATGTTATAAGCAAGGTAAGATATCTAGCTACTTGTAGTATTTTTCTTTTATCAAAGCTTTTAAACCTTTTAGACCAAACAGGAATCAACCATAATCATATTAGTACTATAAATAGGAATTATCCGTATAACACATGTCACAAGTCAACTGGCTTTCATGTAAGAAATCAGCATTTCCTGCCCATCGGTGTATTATATCATACAATTCAATCTCCATAGACCTCCTATTTCACATCACTTGCAACTGCATCTCAAACATTATTTTAAGGAAAGTTTATTGAGCAACATTCTTCTACAGGATAACATATCTCTAACCAGCCTAAACAAGTTAGTTATTTTCAATCAACCTTATTACTTTTACTCACATTTCATATTATATACTTTATAACATGATACCTCATGAACACATCGTTGCAATTATCTAAGCATGTATATCTATCCAATGATCTCATCAGTAAGCATGAATTAAGACAAAATTGATGTTAAACCAAATAAATGGTAACTGTATACAAATCATGTAGTTTATATCCTAATTTACTATGTTAACCCTTGAAAATTTCATACTTTGTATTAATATACTCGTTTATGATAAAATCATATAAATAAGAAAATAATCAGGGAAATATCAATATGAACTTGTGAAAATATTCAAGATAATTATATCTACCACATATTAAATATTATACGGTGGAAGTTCGGTATAATGGGATATATGACATTTTTATCAAATTCATGAGAAAGAAAATAGAAAAAACTAAAAATTATCAAAAATAGAAGTAAGGTTATGGTTATTACCATTATCAAAGCACTTTTTAAAACTAGTGCAATGAAAATTTGGCCTAAACTTTACTTTCTCTATTCTCTATCCTGCTCTCTCCCATCCAAGCAAAGGGAAATAGGGATGGGGAATTATGGTGGGGATTTTGTATAAAAGTAATTAGATATTTTTATTTAAAAAAAAAAATTGGTAACTCAACACCACAATACTCAAATCTTCAGCACCATAACACTCACTCAAAACTGTATAACTCTAAGAGCTTGGCAGTGTAAGCCTTCGTAAGCATATCACCATATTACTCCCAACTAATGTTTTAAGATTTACAGGAATTTTTGTGAAATTAAATTTTGAGATATTTACACATAGTTCATTAGGGATTCTAGTGAAAGGGATATTATATTAGGAGAACATGTAATTAGCTTCTTAATGATTTTTAGATGTCAAAAAATTACTTTAAAATATATAAAATTAAGTAGACATCAAAAAACATAATTAGTATGTATTTGTTTCAATTTGATTGTAAAAATAAATTGTGCCTATTATTTGAAACTATAAGGAGGTATTATCAAAATCTTATTATAAAGTTTGTGATTAATATTTTTATTCCATTTTATTAGTCAAAATCAAAATATAACATCAGGAATTTCTCCTATAGAAAGGCTATCTTTTTTATAGAGTTATTGGAAGATATTCGCAAAACTTAACATTAATAATGCATTTTACACATTGATATGGGATCTGATGACCCCTCTAAAGAATAGTAGATAAAAGTTTTAGTAACTCATGTAAAAAAAATTAGTGTAGTAAATTTTTCATATTGTACATTATTTGATAAATATGAGAGTAAATCTTACATAATATAATATATAGTAGCGGTTCCAACAATACCAATATCTTACACAAAATGGTTAAGTAGAAGCTTAGACAATATTGGTGGTACAAATACATGCACCAAGACATAATGACTTAGATGTTTAACTAGAGGCACTAAAAGACAAATGATTTTATTGCTTGGCTTTCCAACTTTCTTAGCTTATTTTAAAAATATAAAATGGTTTTTATGGCTAATAAATATAGATATGTGATAAAAAGCTAATGATGTCAGCCATCTAGCTATAAGTAATTAAACCCATTTGGCTTGCACTAAAATAATTATACTCTCATATAGGATTAAAAACTTCATTTGGTGAGTGATCTGAATAGAAATATTTGGTTTATTCAAACATTATTTAGGCGTATATCTCTCCTTTGAAAGTATCATTGGTAGAGGAATCTATGGGAGACCTACTATAGATGGAGATGGTGAAATAATAGGAAAAACAAATATATAAACAACCGGTACTGGTTCTAAAAAATAGTTAAGGAGAGGTTTCACTTCCTTCTTCATTCATAGATAAAACAAGAACTAAGCATGTCTTTAAAGCTAAAAACTTTATATTCAAGATGCTCAATGATAGGGATAGAACTAGAGTAATGTTCCTGCAATGGCAGAGTGTAATTCACTTCATCAAGAATAGTAACAATATCATCTATTTATGTAAAAATATAGATATTTAGCGATATAAATTGAACTTATTTGAAAAAATTGAAAATACAGGTGAATTCAAAATTTTGTGAAATTTTTATTAAATTTTATCAATTCCATGTTATAATGCATTATTTGTACTCCTAGTTCATTAGTTTTTTTTTTTTTCAAGAATAGTATTTTCTTAGAAATTACCCATTAATAGGGAAAATTATGATGGTACCATCTTTATCTGATAAATGATAAGATGACATTTCATATAATACTTTAATATAAAGGGAACTTCAAGAGTAGATACAAATTTCCCATCTTGATAAAGGTAAGTGATAATATACTATCATAAGTTTAAGACTGAATTATCTAATGAGGGTGTTTTAGGACTATTCAACCTATCTCAATCTCAAGCTGTATGAGCAAGATCAATTTAAAAAAAAAATTAACCTAAATTTTAAACTTGTTAAGAGAATTCAAATATTCAATCTAGAGATGGGTATTCTGCTTATAAGTAAAGTATCTACTCAATGTTATATGTAAAGAAGATAATTATACTTCTAAATGAAGACTACTTATTACTTAAAGTATAAGGTGTTGATTGGGTTAGCATTATATAGGTGGAACTATAAGCCTAAAGAACTTATCATTTTATCCTAATATTTTCTTCTATTGAATAAAAAAATTTCTATGATATTTAAAGATTATCTCATTGAAAGAAACAAGTAAACCCTTCGTTTTAGTGAATAAAATTATTGAATTCCACTAATAAATATTTTGGTGTCATAAAATTCTTCTATGTAGAACCTTTTAAAGGACACACCATTATAGATATGATACAATGTTAGAAACTAAACCGATAAATTAATTGATAACAAAAAAGTGTAATACATATTTCTATTTGACTTCTCTTATTATAATTTTAAGCCATTTAGAAAAATAAGTGTTGCGACTAATGACCCCGAGTTTGAGATATTGATGATGACAAATAATATCGCTTAAACTACTTTTCATTGAATATCATTTATGTTTTGCTGCTTTCCATGAATACTAACATTTTAGGAAGACCACAAGCCATTCAGGACAACGGGAAGACTCAACTATGGTTATATTAGGAGTATGAGTCTAACAATGTAATTTATTATTTATTTTATTTTTTTATTTTCTTGAGTCTGTCCACAAATTGCATTTAAGTCTGAGCAACCAAGCACACACACAGGGGGAGAGGGTTTTAAAAGTAAAAAATATAGTTTTTCTCTCATTGGTAATCATGCTGTACTAAGTTATTTCGTACTTACGCTCTTATTTTATAAAATGTGTTCTATGACCAAATCATACGGTACGACCACTATCATACTGTATGATGTGTTTCAAATCCCAAAACCCTAGCCATCACATTAACTTAAGTAAGTATTCTCCATCGTTTGTACTGTACGATGACCGTCATACTGTACGATTTATTTTAAATACTTACTTAATTTAACCCATGATTAGTGCAAGAAATCAAAGCTTGATTACAAATTGAAAAATGTACTATACGAACACATTCGTACAATATGATGAATAGAGATGAATTCTGATTGTCCTGGAGGTCATTCTAGACGATCCCTTATTTTTGTCTCATCGTACTATACGATGTCTATCGTACCATATGATGAACAGAGATGACATTTGATCGTCCTGGAAGATGCCTTGATTTTGACCATTCGTACTGTATGATGTATATCATACCATACGATGAACAGAGATGACATTTGATCATCCCGGCTATCGTCCTGTACGAGCAGTAGTGTTGAGGATCGTACCGTACGATTTAGTATCGTATCGTACAAATTGATTTTGAACTGTTCATACAACTTCATACCAGGACAAATCCTATTTATACATGTCATACTGTACGATGTGAAATCATTCAGTACGATTGTAATGGCTACTTTGAAAATTTTAGAGATTTTGGAGCCCATTTTATGTGTCAAAATTGTCATGTTTTAGAGGGTGAGATAGAAAAAGGGGAACGTGATTAGAGAGGAAATCCTTGGGAGAGAGCTCTTGAGAAGTTTTGAGGGTTTGAGAGAGGAAGGAGAAGTTGAGCATGGTGAGGGAGAAGAGGTGTGAGGGAGATCACACCGTTGCTCCATACTTGATGCATCTTGCTCCTCCTGTGGCCTCGGAAGAACTTGTGGGAGGCTTTGTGAAGAGGAGACTCTTCTACATCCGTGACCACAAAGGTACTCTGCCTTCTCCAGAAGGGAGAAAAATAAGAAGGTTCTCTACCGTCACCAGGAGGGTGAAAACAGCGCTTGACACTCCGCCACGCAGGGTTGGTGAAAGGGAGTATTGTAAGGGCTTCTCCGCCTTGCCGAGGGGGGCAAAAGGAGAGCTATAGTTTGTAGTGAAATTCCCTGAGCGGAGGACTCCAGGAAGTGGACATAGGTCATAGTTTGACTGAACCACTATAAAAATTCGTGTGTGCTTTTTCCTTATTGATTTTTATTCTTGCGTGCATTTTATTTTCATAATACTTGCTTAGGGAAAAGTTGTGAAAGAAAAAGGATTCTTTTGTTGCACGTTGAGTTCAATTATTTTCCTTTGTAGTAGTTTAAATTTTCATGTTAAAAATTTAAAAACATTAAAAAAAATAGAACTCCTGCTTAGGTTTTAATTATTGCATTAAAATTTTCACAATTCACCCCCTCCCTCTTGTCCATCTATTAATTTCAATTGGTATCAGAGCCTGCTTTCAAAAATAGTTTTTTCAAAAACCTTGAAAAATGATCATGTCACATTTTGGTAATCATAACACCGCGGCAGGTTATTCAATAACCCGTCTACCTCTTTTTGATAACATTCTATTTGGTTTCTGGAAAATTAGAAAGTCTACCTTTTTGCAATCTATTAATTACCGCATATGGATGTTATTCAATGATGGATATATTGCACCTTTTAAAATTGTGAATGGAGTGAAAACTCCAGTACCTTTTAATAAATGGAGCAATGAGGATAGGGAATTAGCCCAATTGAATTCTAAGTGTTTAAATTGCTTTTTCTGTGCATTAAAGTCTGAGGATTATATGAGAGTTTCTACCTGTGCTACTAATAAGGAGATTTGGGACATACTGTGCATTACATATGAAGGAACAAGTGAAGTAAAACAGTCTAGGCTTAACATTCTATTGCATGATTATGAACTCTTCCGTATGAAACCTAGCGAAATAATATCTGACATGTACACTAGATTCACCCAAATCGTGACATCCTTGCATGCATTAGGTAGAGAGATTTCAAATTCTGAGAAAGTTAATAAGATTTTGAGATGCTTACCTCGTTCCTATGATGCTAAGATAACTACTATCACTGAATCTAAAGATCTGTACATTTATTCCATTGATAATCTCCTTGGGTCACTCATTGCATACGAGCAAGGAGTGAGTCAAAGACAAAGTGATGCAGGTGAAAAGAAGGAGCAAACGGTGGCACTAAAAGTAGACAACTCAGAAAGTGACAGCTCTGCAGGGGAGGAAGAAGACAATATAGCATTGATGACTCGACAGTTCAAGAACTTCTTAAAGAGAAAATAAAAGCGTCATCAGAACAACTGGAATAAAGGTAAAAGTATGAAGTCTAATAAAGTCTCATCTGATACAATCTATTTTGAGTGCAGGAAGCCAGGTCACCTTCGAGCTGATTGCCCCAACTTGAAGAGCCAACCAAGTAAGGATAAAGGCGAGGAAAAAGCCAAGTACAAGAAAGGAAAGATGAAGACACAAAAAGCTTTTTGGGTCGACTCTACCTCAGAATTGTCAGAAGAAGAAGTAGAGGAGGAGGTAATAAATTTGTGTCTTATGGCTAATGATAAATTTGATCAATCGGATCAAGAGGAGGTATGTCAACTTTCTTATGAAAAATTATTGCTTATTTTTTAGAATATCCATGACTCATATATGAAGTTGAAAAAGATGCATGCTAGTCTTAATATAGAATTTCATTCTTTACAAACTGAGCATGCTAACTTAGTTAAAGAAAATTCTGATTTAGATAAAGATCACATGCTACTTCTTGATGAGTATGATGCATTAAATAAGAAACATATTAAACTAACTGAAATGCATGAAACCTTGAAAACCACTCATTTTGAACTAGAAGAGGATTTTCATAGACTAGACAAACTTGCATTAGAAGTTGATCACATTGAGCATTTGTTAAAAATAGAAGTTCATGGATTGACATATCAAAACAACACTTTTCAAGAAAGAATCAAAGAATTAGAAAAGGAAATTGCATCACTCACACTAGCCCAACCTAGTCAACCCCCAATACAACATGCATCACACAACTTTAGGAAGAGGCATCACCACCCAAATAGGTTAGTGAACCCATTTCCTGGTGTTAGGTGCTTCTCTTGTGGCTTGCTAGGTCACATAGCCCACACATGCACAATTCACCATAGGAGACACTTAGTATGGAGACCTAAATTACATCTATCACAGCATAGCATGCATACTTCTCATTCATGCAAGCATAAGGAGGAACCCAAACTCACTTGGGTTCCCAAATCTAATCCTTGAATGAAATTGTAGGGATGCTCTCACAAAAGACCTAGTGAGAGCATGTGGTACCTGAATAGTGGCTGCTCGTGACACATGACTGGAGATATGAAGAAGTTCAATCTACTGGAGACCAGAACTGGAGGCAAAGTAATATTGGGAGACAACATTACCAAAAAAATGATAGGCTCAGGTATTATTGGTAATGCTAAGAATTTTTTAATTGAAAATGTTTTATTAGTTGATGGTTTGAAGCATAACATACTTAGTATTAGTCAATTGTGTGACAAAGGTTCTGATATAAAATTTCTGTCTGATAAATACCTGATTAGTTTAAATGATAAACTAGTTTTAAAAAGAAAACGAATGAACAATATTTACATGTTAGATCTTGATTGCATTGATAGTTCAAATTCATTTTGTTTGGAAATAATAGTTGATGACTCGTGTTTATGGCATAGGAGAATATGCCATGCTAGTACGAAAGCACTTAGAAATATCACCTAGAAAAACCTAGTTAGAGGCGTACCTAAGTTAGAATTTACTAAGGATCACTTATGTGATGCTTGCCAGCTAGGAAAACAAGTCAAATCATCCTTCCATTCAATTAGAGATGTGATCACCTCTAGGCCATTAGAAATTCTACACATGGACATATTTGGACCCATTAGTACAGCCAGCCTAGGTGGAAAATATTATAGATTTATGATTGTAGATGACTTTACTAGATTCACATGGGTAAGATTTCTAGCACATAAGAATGAGTCTTTTGAGGAATTTAAGGTATTCTCCACATGGATTCAATGAAAATTAGGTTGTGAAATCTCAACAATCTATAGCGATCATGGTGTATAGTTTCAAAATGATAGATTTAAATCATTATGTCAAGAGATAGGAATAGAACCCAATTTCTCATCCCCTAGAACACCTCAACAAAATGGTATAGTAGAAAGGAAGAATAGAACCTTGGTAGAAGCCACTAAGGCAATGTTAGCGGAGTACACCCTTCCTAGATACTTTTGGGCAGAAGCAGTCAACAGCATGTTATGTTTTAAATAGGGTAAACATTAGATCTAAAATGAGTAAAACTCCTTATGAACTCCTTAAGCGTAGGACACCGAACCTTTCATACTTACATTTCTTTGGGTTCAAGTTCTTCATCTTGAATAATGGCAAACGTCCCTTAGGAAAATTTGATCCCAAGTCCGATGAGAGTGTCTTCATAGGTTATTCATCTGTAGGTAAGGCCTATAGAATCTTTAAAAAGAGAGCCCAAGTAGTAGAAGAGTCCACCCATGTATTACTTGATGAATCAGATAAGCCCTCTGAAAATAAAATTGAAGATGATGAAATAGAGGCAATTCAAGGAGTAGAGACTATGACCTTAGCAGAAAGAGTAGAACCTCAAGAAGATTTTCCTAGAGAATGGAGATATTCTTTTAGTCATCCTAAAGAGTTAAATTTAGGAGACCCATCAAAAGGTTTAAGGACTATATATGGACTTAGGAAAGATGTTAGTCATTCAGCATTAATCTATATGATAGAACTTGTAAGTATAGATCAAGCCTTAGGAGATGAATACTGGATTCTAGCAATGCAAAAAGAGCTGAACCAATTCACCTGGAATGATGTTTGGGAGTTAGTCAAGAGACCTAAAGAACAAAGTGTTGTTGAAATAAAATGGGTCTTCAAAAATATGGTGAATGATTCAGGAACAATAATAAGAAATAAAGCCAGATTAGTAGCTAAGGGATACAACCAAATTAAGGGAGTAGACTTTGAAGAAACCTTTGCTCCTATTGCTAGACTAGAAGCCATAAGAGTGCTCTTTGCTTTTGCTTGCTTCAAGAACTTCAAACTATATCAAATGGATGTAAAGAGTGCTTTTTTGAACGGGGTAATTAAGGAAGATGTCTATGTTGAGCAACCCTCTGGATTTGAAATTTAACAATTTCCAAACCATGTGTTCAAATTAAAAAGGCACTTTATGGATTAAAGGAAGCACCTAGAGCATGGTACGAAAGACTTAGCTCATTCCTATTAAATAGATGATTTGAAAAGGGTAGTGTAGATACTACACACTTTTTATAAAAGAACGAAAATGAAATTCTAATTGTTCAGATTTATGTGGATGACATTTTATTTAGATCTTCAGATAATATGTAATGTGATGAATTTTTAAAAATAATGAGTAATGAGTTTGAAATGAGCATGATAGGAGAACTTAATTACTTTCTTGGCTTTAGTGTAAAACAAATGGATAACAAAAATTTTCTTAGCTAAACAAAGTACATTAAGGATATTTTGAAAAAATATATGAAATGGATAGTGCTAAACCCATGAACACTCCAATGAGCTCAACAATTCAATTAGATAAAGATCATAGTGGAAAATCAGTAGATCAGAAAAAGTATAGAGGAATGATTGGATCCCTTCTTTACCTAACTACCAGTAGACTGGACATAATGTTTAGTGTGTGCCTCTGTGCCCATTTTCAAGTTGATCCTAAAGAGTCTCACTTAAATGCGGTCAAGGGAATCCTTAGATATCTACTAGGCACCCCGAACTTAGGAATTTGGTATCCTAGGCACAGTTCTTTGTTTGAAATCTTAAGGTACTCAGATTTCTGATTTTACAGGATGTAAGATAGATAGAAAAAGCACCTCTGGTACATGTCAATTCATAGGACAATCATTTGTTTCATGGTCTAGTAGGAAGCAAAATTCAGTAGACCTTTCCACGGCCGAGGCAGAATATATTGCAGTAGGAAGTTGCATTGCACAAGTATTATGGTTAAAATAAAAAATTCTTGATCTTGGCCTACCTGTAGGAACCATCTCTATCATGTGTGACAATACAAGTGCGATCTGCATCTCTAAGAACCCAATTCAGCACTCTCGAATGAAACATATAGACATTAGACCCCATTTCATAAGAGACCACGTTGCTAAGGGAGATATAGAATTGTATCACATTACTATAGAAGATCAATTGGCTGACATATTTACAAAACCACTAGAATTCAACACCTTGAGGACTAGACTAGGTGTCATAGACATTACTGCATTAAAAAAAAATTAAACAAAAAAATCTTCTAAGGTTATTCTTGATCATCACACACTCACAACACAAAAACATCGAATGTGACATTTTATTATCGTACTGTATGATACACCGATCGTACTGTACGATATATCTCAATCTACACAAAACTCAACCTATAGGTAAATTTCGCCTCTGTTGATCATTTCGTACGACCTATATCGTACTGTACGATACAATTGGTAGTCATTTAATCCGTCTGGTATGGCATTATTGAGCATCATACTATACGATATCACCTCTTCATGCTGTACGATCCACATCAACAAACGGATTGGGATGAATGAACTCTGTTTGGTACGTTATTATTAATGTTCGTACTGTACAATGCCTCCATTTCGTACTGTAAGATCCACCTCAATAAAACGAATGAGAACTCCATAAAGGATTCTGGTATGATTTAAATGTCATTCATACTGTAGGATACACCTGTTCATACAGTATGAAACTTTGTTTAAAAGTCATACTGACGACACTCAGAATGATCGAGATTCTTCTGATCATACTATACGATATACATCGTACTGTACGCTTTGACAACCTTTTCCCGTAACGATCAGTCAGAACATTTATTACCAATCGTACTATATGAAACACGATCATACTATACAATGGTGCAAAATTTCTATAAATTGGCTGGCTAGGCAGATATCTTCACTTGCAACTCTCTTCACCCACTACACCTATTCCTTCTCACCCTTCACTCAGCCTCTATACGATGTCTAATTCCAGTAAGAGGAGTCATTTGACAGCAGGAAGTTCGTCTTCCTTTAACAGTCACAGCGCTTGGCTCCTGAGTGCTAAAAATGAGGAAGCTTACCATAAGTATAAAGCCTGGAAAATTACACCTTCCAAAATGCTCAATCAGGCTGCCTTGAATTACAAGGTAATGAACCTATTTGCTTCCAACACCTTTCAGTTCCTCCTCACTCTAGCCTTCCCCTACAACTCTAAACTTCTTTTGGAATTTCTAGAAAATTTAACCTACACCATCGACAACACAACTTTCCACTCTTTTATTTTTCGTCAAAACATAGAGATCACCAGAGCCGACATCGACCATTATATTGGGCTATCCACTGAAGGTCCTAGGGTTCGTTCCTTTCTCAAAAACAAATTTGATTGGATTGAGGTTAATCAAGTCCTTAGGAACTCTGCATTCTATCAACACCAGCCTCTCATCCAATCACTAAATCAAAATGCCAGAATTATTCAACATGTCCTTAGAACCTTTATAATACCCAAAGCTCGCGATCAGATCAACATGACCCCGATTTTATCTATCGCTACAAACCTTATCATGTCCAAAAACAAATTCGACGAAGCCGATTTTATTATTAAATACATTCGGCATATGACTCCGAGCTCCTGCACCAGCTTATCCTCATGATGATTTGGTCAAATGTTTTGACCAACTTCAGACTAGTCTCAATATGCACATTCAAGAGCAACATCAGCAACACAAGACCGACATGCAATGGTTTGGGGAACGCTTCAACACGATTGATCAATGGTTTGACACAATCTTTCACTATTTTCAGCCACATCCACCTCCACTTCGAAGCGATCTGGATCCTTCCCTTTGAAGTGTATGTGTTGTAATTTTTTTGTAGTGTTTGCTCCTCTTTTTGGTGCTATCAAAAGGGGGAGAAGGTTATTATAGTTTGTTTTCTCTTATGTCAAATATAATGCATTTCCTTTTTTTTCGTACTACATTTTCCTTTTTAGTGCCTTTCTTGTTCTTCTGTTTAAATTATAAAAAAAATGCCTTTCAAACTTTCTTACAACAAACATTTTTTGACATCATAAAAAAGGGGGAGATTATTGCGACTCATGACCCTGAGTTTGAGATTTTGATGATGACAAATAATGTCGTCTGAACTACTTTTCATTGAATATCATTTATGTTTTGCTATTGTCTAAGAGTTTTAATATTTTAGGAAGACCACAAGCCACTCAGGACAACGGGAAGACTCAAGTCTGGTTAGATTAGGAGTATGAGTCTGATAATGTAATTTTTTATTTATTTTATTTTTTTTAAGTCTGGCCACAAATTGCATGTAAGTTTGAGGCCAGAAGCACACACAGCGGGAGAGAGTTTTAAAAGTAAAAAATATAGTTTTTCTTTCATTGGTAATCGTACTATACTAAGTTATTTCATATTATACGCTCTTATTTTGTAAAACATGTTATGTAAACAAATCGTACGATACGACCACTATCGTACTGTACGATATGTTTCAAATCCCAAAACCCTAGCCTTCACATTAACTTAAGTAAGTTATTCTTCACCGTTTGTATTATACGATGACCGTCGTACTATACGATCTATTTTAAATACTTACTTAATTTAACCCGTGATTAGTGCAAGAAATCAATGCTTAATTATAAATTAAAAATCATATTGTACGAACACTTCGTACAATACGATGAACAGATACAAATTTTGATCGTCCCGAAGGTCGTCCTAGACGATCCCTTGTTTTAGTCTCATCGTACTATACGATATCTTTCGTACCATACGATGAATAGAGATCACATTTGATCATCCTGAAATTCATCCTGAACGATGCCTTGATTTTGACCATTCATACTATACAACGTAAATCATACCATACGATGAACAGAGATGACATTTGATCGTCTCGGCTATCATCATGTACGAGCAGCAATGTTGAGGATCGAACCGTAAGATTTAGTATCGTACCGTACGAATTGATTTTGAACTGCTTGTACAACTTTGTACCAGGACGAAGCCTATTTGTACATGTTGTACTATACGATGTGAAATCATATGGTATGATTGTAATGGCTACTTAGAAAATTTCAGGTGGGAGAAAAATGAGAAGGTTCTTTTTCATCACCAGGAGGGTAAAAACAGCGCTTGACACTCCGCCACACCGGGTTGGTGAAAGGGAGTATTGTAAGGGCTTCTCCACCTTGTCGAGGGGGCAAAAGGAGAGCTATAGTTTATGGTGAAATTTTTGGAGCGGAGGACTCTAGAGAGTGGATGTAGGTCTTGGTCTGACCGAACCACTATAAAAATTTCAGTGTTCTTTTTCCTTATCGCTTTTTATTCTTACGTGCATTTTATTTTCATAATATTTGCTTGGTGAAAAGTTGTGAAAGAAAAAGGATTCTATTGTTGCACGTTGAGTTCAATTATTTGCCTTCGTAGTAGTTTAAATTTTCATGTTAAAAATTTAAAAACATCAAAAAAATAGAACTCCTGTTTAGGTTTTAATTATTGCATTTAAATTTTCACAATTCACCCCTACCCCCCCTCTTGTCCATCTAGTAATTTAAATAAGCATATGTAGTTAATATGAATCTATGCCCTTTTTATAATGGAGGAACCACATAACCCATAATATTTGTACTCTAAAATTAAAATGATAATGAAATTATTCACTCGAGTTATCTTGTTTTTCCAAGGAAATTATCCGATGGAAATATTTAAACTTTCATCAAAAAATTATTTTTCCGACATATTTACGAAGGGAAATTTACCACCGGTAAAAATTACATAGAGTGGAATTTTGGGAAAATTTTTTTTGCTAAAACATTTATCAATGGAATAGCAGTTGGGTTCAAACCAAATTTGGAGGGTTAATTGAAGGATTCTCTTTTTGTAATCTTCTGGAATTACTACTCGAAAATGATGCAAAAATTTCCACCCATAATTCATCGTATCAAATTTTTGTTAAAAAAATTAACAAAAATCCCTCATAAACCTATAGCAAAGATAAAAAATCACC
Organism: Dendrobium catenatum; assembly: GCF_001605985.2. NCBI lineage: Eukaryota > Viridiplantae > Streptophyta > Magnoliopsida > Asparagales > Orchidaceae > Dendrobium > Dendrobium catenatum. Next base: position 919,555 of record NW_021319957.1, on the reverse strand, counting down.
ATCTCTTGTTAATTATTCAATAACAACTCACAAATAAGTATCAGACATATAAATAAGCTAAATTAGTAAAAATTAAAGCAATCCCATTATAAAATCATTTAGAATTCATTATACAATGATTAAACACGATACTGTTTAAATTATAGTAAATTATTATACAATAATCTACCAGTTCTTAAATATTAAAAAGGAAACCAAAAAAAATTGCATTCATTCATGTTCTACTCCTCATCAGTCTCCTTATTCTCCTTAGGCTCTATATGCTACTTTTCTTAAAATAACTTCTTGATTCAGTGTAGCTCCTCAAGTATACAACTTTGTTGCATTTGCATATTTACTTTTAATTTTCACACTTGATCTAACACTATTGTCATGGTAGCATCCTGTTGACTAAATATCTTGATGAACCAAAGGCCTGTCCCTCAAAGAAAGCAATATGCGATGCATTCTATAAGGAGTCAAAGAAAGCATTCTGTGATGCAAAGACTATAGCTTTTAAAGATTTATATAATATATTGGATACTAAAGAGGGAAAAAGATATATGTATAAGCTAGCCAAACAAAGAGATATATGTAGTAAGGATTTAGTTCAAGGGAAGTACATCAAGTAGGAAGATCAAAAAAGTACTTTTTTAAAAAAGGATATTCAACAAAGATTGATGAGATCTTTTGCTCAGATTTCCAATGAAGATTATGAAAATATTATTGACTTGTCTCCTAAACACTCTAAAAGAAAATAGAAATATTTTTCTTTCTACCAGTGTATTGCTAAAACTCAAGTTAGAGAGGCTTTAAAGATCACAAAGTGTGTGAAAACTGTTGGACTTGATGATATTCCAATAGAGGTGTGGAAATGCTTACAAGATGAAGGAATTTCTTGGCTTACTAAACTTTTTAATATTATTTTGAAGGCTAAAAAGATGTCAGATATGTGGAGAATGTGTGTGTTGATTCCTATTTTTAAGAATAAAGGTGATGAACAAGATTGTGCAATTTATAGAGGAATTAAGTTGATGTGTCATTCTTTAAAACTATGGGAGAGAGTTATGGATCATTGGTTATGGTGTGATACTAATATTTCTCAAAATCAATTTGGATTCATGCCATGTAGGTCTATTATGGAAGCCATACATTTATTGATATGTTTGATGGAGAAGTATAGAGAGAAAAAGGAAGATCTTCATATGATATTTATTAATTTAGAGAAAGCATATGAAAAAGTTCCAAGATAAGTTCTATAGAGATTTCTAAAAAATAAAGGGGTTGATAATGCTTATATTTTGGTTATTAAAGATATGTATGCATGACTTATTACTTATGTTAAAACATAAGGTGGTTTAAGCAGGTTTTTTTCTATTTCAGTTGGATTACATCAACGATCAGCTTTAATCTCATATCTTTTTGTTTTAGTCATGGATGTTCTTACCAGACATTTATAAGAGGTTGTACACTAGTGCATTCTTTTTACTGATGATATTCTACTTATTGATAGGATTAGAGGGGGAGTTGAGGGTATACTTGATATATGGAGGTCAACCATAGAGTCTAAAGGTTCTCATTTTAGTAGATATAAAATTGAATACATAGTGTTCTTATAGTATTAATAGATCTAGCAGGGGATTGTGACATTGGGCAATCAAGTCATTAATAAGAGTACATGTTTTAGATATCTTGGGTCTATTGTTTAGAGTTATGATGAACTAGATGGGGATATTATTAGTAAAATTCAAGTTGAATGGTTGAAGTAGAGTAATGAATTAAGCTTGTTGTGAGATAAAAAAGTGTCCCTTAATCATACAAAAAAATTCTATAAGATTTTGGTGAGACCTGTAATGTTTTATGGTGCAAAAAACTGGTCATTAAAAGAGAAGCTTAATATTAAGTTAAGTATTTTAGAGATGAGGATGCTCAGGAATTTGTGTGACTATGCTCTTAAAGGCATGATACAAAATGAGCATAGACATTAAAAGGTTAGAGTAGATAAAGTGGAAGACAAGATTAGAGAGTCACCTTAGATGGTTTGGACACATAAAATGTCATCTTTTTGATGACTCAGTTAGGAAGGTAGATGAATTATATTTGACTTATGTTAAGCGATGTAAAGGAAAAACTAAAAAAAAAAAACTTAGTTAGAAAATATTAGAAATGATATTTCTTTATTAGATCGATATGAGAATTTTACTCTTAACTGGACGCAATGGAGAAAAATTATTCAAGAAGTTAACCCCACATAGTTGGATACAAGATTGATGTTGTTATTATTGTTGTTGTTGTTGTCAAACCCAATTTAAAACCCACTTTTTTAGCCCTATATAAATATGCTACAATTTTATTATCAATAGAGTTGGTCTCCTTAAAATACACCACCACCACCAATAATAACAACAACATCAAGCCTTTATCCCACTACTTGGGGTAAGCTACATGAATCCTTTTTTGCCATTATGTCCTTTTAAAAGTCAAATTCTCATTTAAATCTAATAAATAAAGATTATTTCTAATATTTTCAATCCAAGTCTTTTAGGTCTACCTCTACCTTTTTTAAAATAAGTCAAGTATAATACCTCAACTTTCCTAATAGGACCATTATAGAGGAAAAAAGATAGAGAGAGAAAAGTTAGAGAGAGAAAGTTAGAGAGAGTGAGAGACTCCCAATTTTTGAATTAGCTTTTTTTAATTTTTTCTTCATCAGCCCGTTGGCAGAATTTACACTCGGGATGGAAGGCCACCCACCGGCCAACTCTGACGATCAAAATTCTATAAAAAATCCATCATTTAGCTTTTTCTTCATTACTAATTCGGTTGTTTCATCATTAAGTGTTGGATCACCAAGGTTTGGTTGCTTCAGTGCTCCCTTGGTTATTAGAGAATTGAATAATATCAATTTTGTTTCACCTCCATCGATGTCTGGTAAGGGGAAGGAGAAGCAGATTGTTGATGATTTTAAGACTATTTGTCCTCTCAAGAGCATCAGCATTTCTAAATCATAGGATGTTGGATCTTCTTCCTCAAATATAAAACTTTTTATTAATAGGTTTGGTAACAATCCCAAATATGCTTCTATTTTGGAGGGAACTCCTTCAGTCCAAAATAAAGATATTAATCCTTGAGTTATTTGCGATATTACTTCAGTTAGAAGTTGTGTTGCTGAAATTCTACGGAGTAGTTGTACTGTTGATCTCAAAGTGGGGAATAAAATCCTAGCAAATCCATGGATTAAGCGCCCTTATATTAAAATTAATTTTTCTATGGAAGAAAATTTTTTATCTGAGGATGGTTTAGCTGTTAAACTGTATGAATCAAATGTGAATATCAACTCAAACAAGCTTAAATGTTCGGTGGTGGTGAAGGTGTTTGGTAAATTCATTTCAATCCATGTGATTGTTGATGAATTGTGTCATCAATGGTCGATGATTGTCAAACTCCATTTGAATTTGCTTGGTTCTGGATGGTTCATATGTTCATTTTTTTCATAGGAAGCTATGGAGAATATCTGATCTGGTGGCCCCTAGTTTATGAATGGCCACATTGTAGGTCTTGACAAATGGAGTTCAAAATTCTAACTAAATTCTTTGAAGGGCTTATCTTCTCCTATTTGGGTAAGAATTCCCAACCTTCCACTTTATTGTTGGGATGAAATTAATGTGTCAAGGATTGCTTCTTTGATTGGAAGCCCTCTCCTTATAGATGGTGACATGTTTCAATGGGGGAAAAGGAAATTTGCAAGAGTATGCCTCCGAGTAGAGCTTGATAAATAACTTCCTTTGGTTGTTTGGGTGGAAGGGATGAATGGATATTTCTTTCAAAAAGTTGAGTATACGATGATCTCATTGTTCTGTTTTAAGTGCGAAAAGGTTGGGCATTTAAATGAATCTTGTGGTTTGAATGTGGGGATAGGAGGGAAGGAAGATAAGGGGAAACAATATGAATCTGAGAAAGGTCATATTGAAGATCATATAAATGCTAACTCTAATGATGCAACTTATGGGCCTTGGATATTGGTGAATCATAAAAGAAAAAGTAAAAGGAATTTGTAATCATGAAATACAGTGAATTTGCCAAAATCCAAAACTGTTTCAAAATTCGTGTGCTTGAAGTATCTCCTCCTAATCATGAAAAGCTCAAAACGTAACTATTGAAGAACCAATTATGAAACAAAAGGATTTGGCTATGGCAGAAATAGTTGAGCAAGGTGGCAGTGTTGAGGTTATATTAGATAATAATGTAATTCCAGAATCAACGGTTGTTAATTCTACTGATAAGGGGAGGGATGTATCATTTAATATGGAGAAAAATCTATGTACTTATTATAATGTTGCTACGAATGATTGTAATAGCTTTAAAATCCTTGGTTTTATGTTTAAAGAAAAGGCTACTATGGATGAAACTACTATTTTTGTTATAGCAAAATTGAAAAAAGGTAAATTGGCTGATGCGAAGCCTAGGTCAAAGCTCCAGAAGACTCTTCATTTTTTGTTGAAGAGGTTGATTTGGAAATCAAAACAAATGACTAGGGAGGTTTAGGTATTACAGTTTTTGGAGGTTGTAATCCTAAACTTCTTAAAAAGCTTAGGTCTTTTGGACCTTTAACTTCGAGGCTTAAGATGATAAATGTGTTGAACAAAAAGAGGAGCGGGGGTCATTCCCTCTTATAAGCTTAATGAGTTCCTTAGCTTTTTGGAACTATAGGGGGGCTAACAAAAGAGAAGCCTCCTTGTATTTGAAGAAGTTTATTAAAGATTGGGATATTCTGTTTGTGGGAATAGTTGAAACCAAAATATCTTCTATTAGTAGGTGGGAATTTAATAAATTCATGGGAGCTGATTGGGTTTTTTTCTCTTTCCTTCTGTTGGGATGTCAGGTGATTTGGATGACTGATTTTTCTTCTTTTGGTTTATTAGAAGCTTCAGATCAATATGTTATTTGGGATTTAAAAATTGCCAATAAATGTAGAAAGATAGTATCTACTATTTACGGTAGTAAAGAGTTATATAAAAGGAGGAAGTTATGGAATTTTGTGGAGATTCATTCTACTTTAGATTTTCCTTTAGTAGTAGGGGGGACTTTAACTACATCTTGTCACAAGAAGATAAAAGAGGTGGGAAAATTTTTTCTTTTCTCTAACATCCACTAGAAGTGAGAAACTTCATGAACAACAATGATTTGCATGATGTGGGGGTTATTGGTCCTAAATACACTTGGCGCAATAACAAGAAGGGTGATGCTCTTATTCTTGAAAAGCTTGGTAGATGCTTACTTAACTCAAAGGCTTTGGAAGTGGTTTATGAAGCTTCTGTTAGGCATTTAGCAAGGGTTACTTATGACCATTGCCCCATTATTTTGAAGATCTTCATTCAAGAGTTTTGTCAAAGTAAAGTCTTGAGATTTGAGGATGTTTGGCTTTCTTATCCAGCGTCAATAGCCATTGTGAGAAAATCATTGGGTAAGTTTACTAGTGGAAATGCTATGGAAGCCCTAAACATAAAGTTTTATAGATCTCTTAGAGCTTTGTATTTCTGGAGCAAAGCCGAACACAGGGATCTATTGGAACTCAAGGAGAATTTGAAAAAGTAAATTGAAGAATTACAGCTACAAGAATCAATTGGAAGTAATTTTCAGAGGAGAAACTTCTTTTATTAAGATCCAAAATTGATGAATTGAATATCACTCTTGCCCGTTTGAATACATGGTGGAGACAAAGAGCTAAGGTAATTATGTGAAGGAGATATTAATTCGAACTTTTTTCATGATTTTGCAAATGGAAGAAGGAATGGAAATGTTATGAATCAAGTAAAGAATGCGGAAGGGCTTTTGGTGGAGGATCCTTCAGCCATTAGAGAAGTTTTTTTTTTCAATTTCATTAGCAATAAATGGAGATATAGAGATTGTTGCTTAAAGGGCTAGCCTTCTTCACCAAGAATATTAAGCCATGAGGATTTTGATCTTCTTGATCATGAATTTTCATTTGAGGAGGTGGAAATGGTGGTGAGAAGCCTTGGTTTGAATATTTTCCCCGAGTCTGATGGGATTTCATATTCATTTATCAAAGCTTATTGGAAGGTGATTGGTAAAGATGTTTGGCAAGCTATTTTTCCTTTCTTATCCTCGGGTAAGATGTGCTCTAAATGAAAGGAAACACTTGTATTTCTCATTCCAAAAATTAGTAATCCACTACCTCAATCGCACTTTTGACCAATTAGTCTTTGCTTGTCAATCTATAAGGCTGTTGCAAAGTTTTTTTTAAGCAGGTTGATGAAAGTTATTTGTTATAGATATGTTTTCATGGATTATGATTTTGATGATAGAAAATACTCTTATTTCTCTATGACTGCCTTATCTACTTACATTTCAGGTCCACACGATCAGACTGTAATTTGGAACCAGCTCAAGATTGGGTAGACTATGTCTGAGTCAGTTTGTACCCTTTTTCCTTTCTTGAGTATTGTATTTGGTGTGGCTCTTGATGCTTTGTAACTTGAAAGATTTCTGACTGTTCCCTAGAGTTTACTGTTTTTGGTAACATCGTCCGTGATGATTTTATATCGTCCTGGACGATCAGTTTAAAAAAAGAAACCCTAATTAGGGCATCCTCATTAAAGTAGCCATCATTATGCAAAACACATCGTCCTGGATGATTTTGTATCGACCAGGATGATAGGCTCAAAACTAAAAGAATCTGCTGCCAGATTTATTTAGGAATTACTTATTTTTGGACATCATCCAGGTGGATTGTCCAGGACTATAAATATTGTCCAAGACGATCCAAGACAATTTTTCCAAAATTTCTATGGAAATTAAGGAAAGTAATTATAACTTGATTGCACGATCAAATCGCCCTGAATGATCGCCAGATCATCCTGGCCGATATGCTGGATGATTGGACATCAGACAGCTCTTTTTCTGGGCGATGTTCAGGACGATATTCCACAATTTTTACTGATCATCCAGGACGATATATTATTGTCTAGGATGATATGAACAAATTTCTTATGAGCATCTCAAATCATTCTGGCTGATTGGGCTTAAATTATACTGATCGAGCAGGACGATATACCTATCATACTGGCCGATAATGTTAATAACATACAATAATGAGCTCGTTTTGAGATCTTCTATTTAAGATATGACATGACACTTGGTAAGTGTCTTTGGCATCCATTGTAGCTTCATTCTTTTGAGGGGAACTTAAAGAGAGAGCTTGAAAGGGAGTGAGGAACGAGTGAAGTCTGAGAGGGAGAAGATCCTGTGAGGGGGGACTCAAGGGAGTGTGGAGGGGGATTCCACATGGTTTCTCAGGCAAGCTTGCACCTTAATACCGTCAGATTCAAAGCTTGTCTTGAGGGAAGTTCACCAAAGAAGAAGATCTCATTGGTGTCAAAGGACCCGGCGACTCCGCCGCACCGGGGAAGGTGGAAATGATTTTGTAAGGGATTTTCTGCCTAGCTGTGGGGGCTAAAGGAAAGACACTTAGTTTAGTACAATACTTGGAGGGTGCCTCCAAGGAGTGGACGTAGGTCAAGGTTTGACCGAACCACTATAAATCCGGTGTGTTCTTTCTTTATTACTTCAGCATTTTAATTTCTGCACTTTAGTTTTTATTGTGGTGATATTGGTTTTAATTTGTGTTTTGATTGAAAGATATTTTTTACCAATTCACCCCTCTCTCTTTATTAGCCTTGGGATAGTTCATAGGGCCTAACATCCCTAACAAACTTTCAAGTGGTATCAGAGCACTTTTTAGTGTCATCTGAACACTTTCATTATTAATTGTTTAGTTTTTGATGTTCAATCGGCTTTTATCAAAGGAAGGTCCTTATCGGATCATATCCTACTTACACAGGAGCTCTTCTACAAATTTAGATTTTCTATATCTAAAAGAGCTTTTGTTGCTATTAAGGTGGACTTGGAATAGAAATATGATAGTATGGCGTGGGATATACTTAGGCTTGTGCTAGAGTATTTTGGTTTTCCATTGAAATCTTTTGAACTATTGATGGAGTTTGTGGTGGATCCTTCTTTTGAGGTTCAAGTGAATGGGGTTGGTTTTTAATGGATTAAGGGAAGGAGTCGATTTAGACAGGGATGTCTGCTTTCTCCTTACCTGTTCATTTTATGTTCTCAGCTTTTAATTAACGCCTTTGTGATGAAATGGAGGAAGTTAGGAATTAAAACTGCACCATTGGCTTCTAAGATTTCTCATCTTATATTTGCCGATGACATCCTCATATTCTCTAAAGCGAAGATTAGCTGGTTGAAAAAAGTTAAAAAACTCATTTGTGATTATTATTGTTGGACAGGTCAGCTTATCAATACACATAAATTAGCTATCCTATTTGGGAATTCAATGGAACAAAATTTGAGAAATTGTATTTTTAATATATTGGATTTTAATGAAGAGAAAGAGATGTATTATTTCGGAATCAAGATGGCCTTGAGAAGGTTGTATTCATCGAATTTCCTCAATATATTGGAGAAAGCTATATCAAAATTGGAGGTGTGGGGAAAGAAATTTATCTCACTACCAAGGAATTTGGTGTTAGTTAAATCTATTATTCCTTCCATCCCTTTGTCTACTCTTTCCACTCTTTGATTCCCTTAAGCATTTTAGGGAAATTGGATAAGATGTGTAAGGACTTTTTATTGAATAAGAATGATGGCAATCATGGTTTTCTTTGTGGCATGGGAAGATCTTTGCAAACCAATGTATGAGGGAGGTCATGGAATTCATTCTTCGGTTGCAATAGTGGGTCCACTGTGAGCTAAATTTACTTGGAGATTCCTACATAATCCTAGTTCTCTACTTAACAAATCTTTATCTGCTAGATAAGGTAGAGATATTATGTGTGCTGATGTAAAGAGAAATATTTCATCTACCTGGAAAATCTTAATCAGTGGAGCTAAAGCTCTCAAGACTATTGTGAGATACAAGATTGCTATAGGGAATTATATTAACTTATTAAAGGATATATGGGTTTTAGATAAAAGCTTGGATAGCTGGCTGACATTCATTACTATAATAGAAGGTGACTTTCCTACCTTGGATAATTTCATTTTGGATGGCTGCTGGAATCAGGTTGAATTACATAAATACTTTGGTAAATCATTGGTTGATGTCATTCTTCAAATCAACATTTACATAGATCAGTCTCATGATGAACTGGAATTAATCAAAAGATTTTCTAGAAAAACAATAGCTCGTATGGCTATGCGTTATTCAGAAAATAAATCTGCTCATTGGAGCTAGATAAAAAACTGAAGCTAGTTCTACGAGTAGATTTCTCTTGGTGGCATATGTTGAGGGAAGCAATACCAACAATAGACTTTTTTATGTATAGGAGGTTGTTAAGCTTTAATCATTGTCCTAGAAGTTGCAATTCGGTAGAGAATTTAGAGCATGTTTCAATTAAATGTTCCAAGTTGATTCAAGGCATAGCTTTGGTGAATAGTTGGGGCTTCTCTATTCTTGTATTCTCTTCCCAAATGGACTGCAAAGTGAACTTGAAAATTTTATCAAATATTAATCCGTTCATTTATAATTTTATTGCTTGTTGGTGTTCTTTTCTTGGGAAAGTAGAAACAATTTGATGCATGATGAAATGAGCTTGGATTAACATTTGTGGTGTCTAATGATATTAGTGTTTCTTCTATTTCTTTGAATTTTAATCTCTTTTCAGACCACTGGGGTGTTAACCGGTCTTTAAGGCTGAATTCCTTATTTTGGCACCCCCTCCACCCGAATGGATTAAAGTTAACATTGATGCCACTTTATTGAGTTCAGATGAAGTTGGAGTAGGTGGTGTGTTTAGAGATCATAGAGGGTGATTTCTTCTTTCTTTTGTATTCGGATGTATGCAATGGGATAATGGTTTTCTGGAATTATTGGCTTTTCCTTCACTGAAGTAGATAATTAAATAATGGATGCTTGACTCGAAAGGTATCGTTATTGAGGGTGATAATTATAATGTTATGAAGTACTTACAGGCTTCAATTGGTAAAGTTATTTGTCCTCTTCAGAATGGTGAATTTGAAAACTTGTACTTCATCAAAGATTTTGAGAATTTTTTATTTCATTGCATTAATAGAGAATGTAATAAGTTTGTCGACTTGTGTGCTAACTTGACCTTTTTGAGTGGTTTTTGTGGGAAGACTTTTTATAATAAGGTTCCTCCTATTTTCTTTTCATTATTAAAGGAGGATTGCGATAGACTTTCTATCACATAGTAATTTGTATTAGGTTTTTCTATTTAAGGCAATTTGTAGTTTAAAAAAAAAACTTTCCTAACCAAGTCATTAAAAGACCTCCGTTTAGTGTGACCAAACAATCTAAGGAGACACTTTCTAATCTTATCTTCCACTGGAGCTACTCCAACAATTTCATGTATATGCTCATTTCCTATCCTATCTCTAAGGGTAAAGTCACTCATCCAGCTAAGCATCCTCATCTTTGTAACACTTAACTTAGTATTATGCTTCTCTTTTACTGGCCAACATTCAGCACCATAAAGTAATGAAGGTCTCACCCCCATCTTATAGAATTTTCCCTTATGTTTGAGGGGGACTTTTCTATCACACAACAAGCCCAATGTATTCCTCCACTTCAACCATCCAACTTGAATTCTATTGATAATATCCCCATCTATTTCACCATCACTCTAAATAATAGATCTAAGATACCTAAAACGTGCACTCTTATTAATGACTTGATCACCCAAACTCACAAGCCCTTCACTAGGACTATTGCAACTAAAATTACACCCCATATATTCAATTTTAGATTTACTCAAGTGAAAACCTTTTAGACTCTAAGGTTTACCACCATAATTCAAGTTTGCCTTCAACTCTCTCTCTAGCCTTATCAACATGAAGAATATCATCATCAAACAATATACACTAAGGTACATTTTCATTCAAATGTCTAGTTAGAACATCCATGACTAAAGAAAAAAGATATGGGCTTAAAGTTGATCCTTGATGTAATCCAACTGAAATAGGAAAATATATGTTCAAACCACCTTTTGTTTGAACACAAGTAATGGCTCATATATACATATCATTAAAGATTTAAATATAAGTGTTATTACCTCCTTTCTTTTCAAGAACTCTCCATAGAACTTCACTTGGAACTTTATCATATGCTTTCTTTAAATCAATTACTACCATATGTAGATCCACCATATTCTCTCTATATTTATCCATCAAACCTCACAATAAATATATAGCTTCCATAGTAGACCTATCAAGCATGAATCCAAATTGATTTTGAGAAAATTAGTATCACGCTGCAACCTACACTCCATAACTCGCTCCTATAGTTTCAAAGTATGACACATTGACTTAATTACTCTACAATTCGTACACTCTTGTGCTTCACCTTTATTTTTAAAAATAGGAATTAACACACTCAATCTCAACTCATCTGCATCTTTTTAGTAATCAAAATAATATTAAAAAGTTTAGTAAGCCAAAAAATTCCTTCATCTCCTAAGCATTTCCACATCTCTATTGAAATATCATCACGTCCAACAGCTTTCCACTCTTCATTTTCTATAAAGCCTCTCTAACTTTGGTTTTACTAATAAGTCGATAAAAATAAAAACCTTTACTTCCATTTAGGGTGCTAAAGTAACAAAAGTCAATCATATTTTCACATTCTTCATTATAAAGTTCAGCAAGACATCTCATCCACATTTGTTGAATATCATCTTCTAAGAAAAGTACTTTTTGATCATCATCCTTAATGCATTTCACTTGAACTAAATCCTTACTACTCCTATCTCTTTGTTTGACTAACGTATACATATTTTTCCCCCTCCTTAGTATCTAATATATTATATAAATCATTAAAAGCTAAGCTCTTTGCATCACAAATAGCTTTTTTATATTCCTTATGAGCCTCTATATAGCTATCCTAATTATTAGAATTTTTACATCTAAACCTATTTTTATAACAAATGTTCTTTTTTTTATCTTTTTTTGAACATTTAGATTCCACCACCAACTACTTTTACTAATATGAGCTTTTCCATTGGAAACTACAACTACATCTTTTGTAATATTATTAATATCAATACCAACTTTTTCCCGCATAATAATATCATCGTCATGCACAGACAAAATCTTAAGATCTAAAATCTTACTCTCAAAATTAGTTTTGTTAATATTCTTTAAATACCCTGATCTAATCAAAGAAAATAAATTTATTTTCTTTTTTATTTTTTTCTCTTTTATCTTAAAGTCCAAAACTAATAATCATTATTGGGTATATATTTTTTGACTTGAAAAACTTTATAATCTTTGTAGTATAAATGATCTAATTTTCTTAAAAGAAAAAAATCAATCTACATTTTCTTATTTTTATTTTTATAATTGATAAGGTGGTCATCTCTTTTCTTAAATAAGGTATTATCTATTAAAAAATTATAAGCTAATGAAAAATTTAATATGGTCTTACCGCCTTCATTTGTCGTTCCAAACTCATTGCCACCATGAATGCTTTTAAAATCATCTTGCTTTCTGCCAACTTGTCTATTTAAATTTTCTCCAATAAAAACTCTTTCTTCAAGTGGTATCTTTTGTATTAATTCTTCTAAGTCATTCCAAATTTTAAATTTGAACTCATATCAAAACCAACTTGAGGAGCATAAGCACTCATAATATTAACAATGCTAGCATCAATAACAATTTTTAAAGCTATAATTCTATCTCCTATTATACTAATTTTTATAACATTATCATTCAAAATCTTATCTATAATCATACCTACACAATTTCTAGTATGACTCCTACCCGAATACCATAGTTTATATCATAAACTATCAATCTCCTTAGCCTTCTCTCCAATCCATTTACTCTCTTTAATGCACAAAATATTTATCTTCCTATAAAATATAATATTTATTTCTTCCATTAACTTTCCTAATAGGGAGCCTATATTCTAAGTTCCTATCCAAATTTCACATTCATGGACTAGCTTCTTTGCTCACATCCATCTTTAAGGTGGGAACCATTACCTATTTAACAGTGCACCCAGGCGCTAGTGCAGCGGCCCTTGCACACTTATCGCTATATTCAGGCTATACATCATGTTGTTTCCAAGCGACGCTGTAGCTTTAACATGATTTATTTAAAAGATTCAGGTCATGATTATTGAATAAGTTTTATGCTGGTTGTCAACTACCTAACGCAACCCTCTGCTTTACTCATCCAGGACTTGGGACCTAGCAACGACTCCCTTAAAGTACACTAACAAATATATTAATAAAATTCTCAAGGAATATTACATTCATTCTTTATGCTACATATTTTCACAGTGATAGATAACTCTAAGAGAGTAGTGAACCCATCCTAATTTAGTTTTTGTGTAGCATGTACTTAGTCTTAAATGTTTATGCTTTAATATTTAATGATTATTTCATATATTATTGAAATTTTTTCTCAGTTGCATCATAAACTAAATCTTCCTCCATCCTAAATTTTTTTCCTCTACTATATTGGAATTTTTTAGATAAACTATATTAAGAGTTGAAATGCGGCTAATATTCACCAATGTGATGTCAAAAATCAACATTTTAACATGAATCTCCTGTTATATAAATTAATAGCAACTTCATATGGTGTGACGTAGACTTGGTTTTTATGATTTAAATAAGGACAACAAAACCACCTATATGATATTAAGCATGGTAGTTGACATACTTCCTTGATGAAAAAATTCACTTTGTTATTGAATTCATTGGTTAATGTCTTGCATCCAAGAAATAGTTAATTAAATATCAGATTTCTTTGATCTTAAATATTAATAGATATATGACCTATAAAGTTTGACACACTAATATTGGGTTCTAATTACAGTCAAATATAAGAAATTAATTTGCAAAGAAAATCACATAAATAATACGTGCATCTAGGCTTAAGGTTACTTGAGCATGAAAAACACATACTTTAGATATACAACAAGGTGCCACTAAAGATGGCTCTATTTTGGATGAATAGTTTTAGAGTGATGATAAGGCTAGAAATGGTGTACCTCAATGAGGAGTGTGTCCTTGCATAAAGAGTCCAATCCATTTTATTGAAGTATGCAAAGACTTACATGTGCTTTGTTAGACTCAATATTGGTTAAGTAGTTTTGGAGCTTAACCAAGTATCTCATAAAGTTTAAAGTGGTATTATTCAAAATCTAATATATTGAGGGAAGATGAATAAATTTAGCATGTGCTTTATTTAATTAAGTAAAATATGAATGATTATTATGATCATTATCTTTGATAATTGTTATAGTCTAAGACTTTGATTCTATGAATGTTTATTTTGGTGGGAATGATTAGCATTTAATAAAGAACCATTACAAGAAGACAAGTGTCTTAATCCTAATCATTGGATACATTCGTATAATCTTAAGATGGCCATTAAGATGGGTTGATGACCATTTTGTAAGTCTTTATCTATAGTTTGAATTTATCTTTCATTAGGAACAATTTAACTATATGTACTGGGTAGGGAAGTATTTTGTATGCTAAGATACTTTTGAGGTAAGCAAAGACATATAGTTTTGATTATTTTTCTTATTTCTAAAGTAAGAATAACTTGAGGAGGCAAACTAACAACCTTACAACAAGGAGAATTGTGAGGGACGATCGGTAGAGGAATGGTGGACTTAACAAGAAATACATATGGAGATGATAAGGATTGAGGGGCAGGTTGCTACTCTACTTTAGATGAAAATATCTTTGGAAGGCTATTTTCCAAGAAATGGTGGAGGAAGGGATGTAATGGTGGAAATAAAGCTTTCACCAAAGGAAATGTTTTTCTAACATTTTCTATAAAATATTCAAAACAAATAGAAATTCCTACAAAAATTTTTACTGAAACTTTTTGGCAAAAATATCTTCTAAAACATCCACCAAAAATTTCAAAATGAATACCACCACCACTTCTGCTAATTATTCCCATGAACAATGTTTTCCCTAAAATACACCATAAATTTTTATTTTTTTGCAGCGATTATCATAGGTATGAAATTTGGGGGAAATTGAGGAAAGGCTCAAGTATTTAACATTAGTAACATTTTTCCATAAATATGTGCAATTAATTTCCAATTTTAACTTTAGGTTAACTAGGTAGCCCTATATAAACCATCAAGGAATTCACTCATGTCCTACCAATCACCATTCTAATTAAGTAATGCAGCCATATATGGACTAAAGAGTGATGGTGCAAGAGCTTGTTCATCAAAGAGTATGACAATTTTCTCGTTTGAATTTTAGAGTTGAGGGAATGATTTGAAGGAAATCAACATAGGCTATAGAAATCACTAAAAACATGGTGCCAATCTTCATCTTAATTAATGGATGAACACAAGACTTGATTTTGGCTTTCAGCATTTTAAGAACTAGAAGTATCCAAGTTTTTTGGAAATAAATTTTGCTATTTTGTATATAAACCCGAAGAGGGCCTTCTCTTGGATTTGAAAGTTTTTAGGATAAATTTTTGTCCAGTATCAACTTTATTATTATGGCTACTAGGTATTCTAAAGAGAGTAACACTAAGAATAGTTTTCAATATGAGCATAACCCTTTGCTTACCACCATGTTGGTCTTGTTTTCATACCATATAAATCTCCACATATATTGATTTTTGTAATATAAATGTGAAGAGTTAACTCTGTGCCGATAATAAGGGGTTTATATTATACCTCATTTTTAGTTGAAGGACCCATTAAATATATGAATATTGAAGATTTATTTGAAAGGAGTAATGAATATAAATCTAATTCCAACAATGACTTAAGGAATATTAAGGGAAATGTCAAATTCATTGGATGAAGCACCATAAAAATATAATTCACATTCTTGATCTTTAAAAACAAATGCATTATCATCAAGTAAATTGTTACATGCAAGATAATTAAAAGGCACTACTTTTATGGTGAGGAAGTTAACTAAAACTAATCCATTAATAGCTCATTTAGAAATATAAGTGATATAAAATTATAGTAAAATTATCATCCACCTGGCAAAAAGTTTGGTAATGTTCATCTAAAAGGTTAACTCATTAAATAGTTAATTTTGTGAAGCAAATCATATTGTCTATTCTTCTAAAATGAAATTATTAAAATATGATAAGATTTTTCAATAGTAATATGCTTTATTTCAATTTAAATAAATCTTTGATTGAGATAATACAAGGCATTTTCTTTACCTTATGAAAGTTCGTTAAGATTGTTAAGCCCTTATGAACTAGCCCGAGGCTAACCAAGTGGGGGGTGAATTGGTGGTTTTAAAAATTCTTAAAAAAAGGCAAGATCTATTTGAAAACCTTTTTGAATATTTTAAAGTAAACACGATCAACCTTAGATGCAGATAAGATTAACAAAATAAATTAAAGATTTTAACCATACAGTCAAACACTGAAAATTAAGGTACTGAATTAAAATGCATAAAGGTAATAATAAAGAACACACCAAATTTTAGTGGTTCAGTCAACCAGACCTACGTCCACTCCTTAGAGGCATCCTTTGAGTATTTCACTAATAACTATAGTGTCTCTCCTTTTTCTCCCACAACAAAGTGAAGAAACCCTTACAAAATACTTTTCACTGACCTCTGTGAGATAGAGAACCCAGACTCCTTTTGCTTCCTCCTAAAAAAGGAAGAGAATCTTGATCTAGTGCTAATGAAGACCTCCCAAGAGCCACCAAGGAGCTAAGGATGATGATTGGAGAAGAAGACTTGAATCCTTGATTCGAACAACCTTTGTAAACACCTAATAATCTCCCCCTCACAGGATTCTCTCTCTCTCTCTCTCTCCTAAGCTCTCCATCTCCTTCTATAAGTTCTATCAGGTCAGGACAACATCAAAAGATATTATCATCAGAAATTTATAGTGTTTAAATAGAAGGCAATTAAAAATGCCATAATTTTTAACATGCAGTCAAAGATCATCTAGGATAATTGATAAATCATCCTGTATAATTAGTTTAAATCAACCCTTCCAACCAGGATGATCTGGGTTTGCTTTACGATTTGAACACAATATTTATTCTGATTGTCCAAGATAATTTGGCAACCCGTATGATTAGTTCAAACTCATACATTATCGTATAGAAGATAGTTTGAGATGTCCGAAGATAAATCGGGATGATATAAAAAGATAAATGATCATCCAGGATTAAGTGGATGTAATCTCATATGATTAGTTCAAAATTATATAATATCATCCAGCAAATAGTTTAAGATGTCTACAAGATTTAGGAGAGATTTAAGGTTTTTCATACAGATCATCCAAGATGATTCTGCGATTATCCAAGATGATATGATCAATCAATCTAACCTTAATTACTTTCCTTAATTACCTCATTAATTTAGGCATGATTGATACAAATCATCCAGGATGATCATGATCATCCTATATGATTAGTACAATTTTGAGAGATTAAAATCTTGCCAAAATGAGTTTGGCGGCTGATTTTTGTGTTTTGATCGTATCGTCCAAGATGATTGGAGTATCATCCATGATGATTTGCTTAAGCAAGTTTACACGACCCAGATGCCCTTATTAGGTTTTTGTTTTTGAATGATTGTCTAGTACAATATAAAATTATCCTGTATGATATGATCAAAAATAGAAAAAATCTAACTCACTAATTTTCTCCCACTGAGTGTGTGTGCAAGGTTACTTAGCTTCAGGATCCATCAAAGTACATTTGACTCAAGAAAAGGTAAAGTTACAGTTGAATAGAAATTACAAACTGACTCAATCCTAGTCTACCTAATCTTGAGCTGATTAACATTCCAAGTGAACTTATGGACCTAAAAGGTTAGTAAGCAAGGAAAATAAAACATATATGAAATAATTAAAGTAGATGAGAAATAATAAGGTTTGTTATCATCAAAATCACATTACTTGGGTCCAGATTTGCAACACCTTATTCTTTTATTTGAGTTATAAAAGTTCCTACTAATTTGTCTATAACTACTATATATAGAATAAGATGTGTCACAAACATTGAGGGTGTTAATAATGGATGGCTCAACAAATGTTTTCAAAAGTTTCAAATACTTCTTTATAGGATGTGTTCAATTTGAATCGGACATTTTACTTTACTAATGCCATAAATGTTTAACACTTGCCAAAGAGGCCTGAAATCAAAATCCTTAATAATTCTTTCATAGTAAGTTATTTTTTCTACTATACTTTTCGGCATTTCATTTCTAAGATAGCTTTGATTTTCATAGGAACAAAACAAAACCCTTATAAAAAATAATGAACCTAATCATTTTTTCTTGAAGAAACTCTAAATGCATATTTTAAAGCTTCATTTTAAACTCATATTTTCTTCTATATTGGAATATAATTCTTAAGTATGCTACATGATTGTAAATTAACTTGATATTCATGACAATATAATTAATATAGCATTCAACTTCATGATGCAAGATATCATAAAAAAATTGTATAATAGTATGTTGATACTAGCATCTTTGATTGAGTAATGAATAATTCATCTTCTATGTTTATCTTGATTAGATTATATCTAGATAAGCCATTCATAAAGGAGAACATAAAAGAGGAAGCTATATTAGTCATTAATTTGAGAATAGGTATACGAAATTTGATATTTAGACAAGGTTTATATATGTCTGTAAAATAAGAAAAACATGAATTTGTGCATTTTTCTTATGAAATGGAATAATATTAGTAAGCTAAGTAAGAAATTATTCTTCTCAAATTAAACCAAAAAATAATTAATATACCAATGTTTTGGGTAATATATATTTCAATATTACGATACATCCTCTTGTTAGCCTATATAAGAGGTGTAATATCCGGGTTATATGAGAGCTTATGAGAGATTATTATAGGGGCTAAATTGATCATTTTGAAATAACACCAAGCAAAGCCGTCTCAATATTTCTTTTAAGTCTCAAACTATTTATTAGGATAATTCTTCAAAAATAAATTTATTATTAAAAATAGGATTGTAATTATATTGTATGCTTTTATTTATTTGAATTAGTTAATCAATTATAGGAGTCTTATAATCTCCTAAGTTTGGTAGTGTCTTCATGATTTTAGAAGAGGTATATATTGAGACTAATCAAAATTTTTTGTCATTAAAAGATAGAGAAGAATTAAAAATCATTCTAAAAGTGACTATTTATTTCAAAATTTTATTGAGTTTTGATTTCCTTACAAAACATAACAATCTATTTCATAAATAAATATAAACTGTCATATAACTTACCATGGTTTAGCATTGAGTTTAAATCAACATTAAAGTATATTTTTTAATCACATAGTTTCCAAAGCAAAAGAAAAATATGAAATAATTATATATTTTATTTCTTATGGAAGATCTAGTTCACATTAAAATGGAAACTTATTATGTCATACTGACATACTTTAAAATAAGTTAAAGTTAGCTTTGGCATAGTTTTAGGGCATCTACTTATACATAGTATTTAAAGAATATAACGTCAATTAATAATTATTTTAATAGTCCCTAATACTAGGTTAATGTTAAATACTTCAACTTAAAGTTCATGTTTAATGAGGAATGGGGTTTAAAAGATAGGTAAAGAATCAGAATCTTGAAGCACATTATAATACAAATTGCCTCCAAGATATATATTTTGAATCCATAAAATTTCTTGAAAGAAGTGATCGTTATCACTGACTTGATGAATCTCCACATCATCATTATTAAAAGAATCATAATAAATAATACTTTACCAAAAAGAATTGTAGGAATATTATCATCCATTAATTCTAGTTTTGTGAATGCAGATCCTCATCCTTCTCCTCTCATTGCCTTTTAGCCATCCCTTTTTTGAGACAATAAAATTAAAAGAGCATAATTCATTGATAGTCAACATTTTGGAAGGAAATAATCCATCTAAATCAGCTTTTATTCATGCATGAAATAATAGGCATCATCACATATACCTATTTTAGTAACTAAGAAGGGTTATAAAGTACCTATGATGGATAATTTCTGAGAACCATGAGTATAGTGAACATAATGATATAAGGAGATAGAATCAATGTCACAACCTAACTTGATATGACCTATCCTCGATAAGACAAATAAACAAGATAGGTAGGTATTATCATATTAGTTTGCAATAGGTGTATCCCAGGTTCTATGTTTTGGAAACCTTTTAGAGTTTTTGTCAAATTTTTAACTTTAAAATATCTAATAGTAATCATAGATTAACTAATAATATATAATACATGGAAGATAAACTCATATGCAAAAATTCTCTTTCATTTATAATCAAAAAGAATATACAACTATAGTATACGGCTTTAATTGAGCTATAGAACAAAATAATATAACTAACTAGCCATGACTATACAAAAATAAAAAGAAAGGAATACCTTTATATACTCAGATTAGATCCTAACACTGCAACACAATTTGAATTTCCCCCTCAGACCATAAAAATATAAGGTGAAACAACTATGAGCCAACATAACTCATCATGCCATATTTCCCGATAAAAATTTCAAATGAATTTACTATCAAGCAGTTAAATGAGTGATAAAAATAAAATCATAAGTCACTATGTTGAGCAAAATAGTAAATACCATTCATATGAATTCAAATTATAGCACTAGAAAAATAAATAAGGAAGTTCTTCATATCAAACAAAAATAAGAGAATTCTAACTCTTATGCCTCACAACATATGGAATTTGTTGAATTATGACCCTTATGCCTCCTAATTGATAAAATTCATAGAATTCAAACCCTTACACACCAAAAAAAAATAGAATTCAGATATTAAAATGTTCATATAGAACCAAAACATGCATGTAGGCACCATAAAGTGCATTTGGCACCAAACTAAACTTCCACCATCCATAGCAAAACTCCTCAGAATCTAACAATTTAATCAGATAAATATATAATTCATTGCATTACAAAAATTAAGAAAGAAGTAAACTCATTTCAAAATTTCACAAAACGCTATAAAGGTTGACAATAGAATGCACAACTAAGTAGAAATTAAATGTTTCAGATTATTACAAAATTATCAAAATTTACTCAAAATACTATTTAAAGACATTAATTATACACATTATTTTAATAAATTATAATACTAAAATTCTTGGTGCATGTTTTCCAAAAAAATGCCTAAATGTCTAATATCATTACCTCAAAAACATAAAGAAAGTTATATGACAAAAGTTTTGCACGTATAGAGTTCTCTTTACTTTTGGCTAATGGAGTTATAAATTAAAACAAAGAAATTTTTAAATATCTATATTTTTTAAAAATAATATAGGTAAAATCTCACCTATATTGATCAAAGCAACTTTTAGAATTGGATTGTTAGCAAATAATGGATCGAAGCTATCCAAAATAAAATTTCTCTCATTTGGTTCTCTCCCTTTTTATCTTTAGCCAACAACCACCCTGTGGAAAAATGAAACGCTTTTTAGTGAAAAATATTATTTTATTAATAAAATTTGTCCTAGTGTTGAGGTTCCACATGGCGCTATCTACAGTACACCCTCAGAGAGCCCACAACCCTGTCATGCCACCCCTTGCAATGTTGTGATGAATTAATTTCTAATTTTCCCAAATGTATTAGAGTTTAAGTGCCACACCGGCCAAGAGGAAAATTTTAGACTTTCTCAAACATGCAAATAAACCCCTAGGACCCATTTCAAAACACATGTAGAATCTCACATGCATACAAAATATTCTTAAGTATTTTCTCTTTTAGTTATTCTCTTCCATTAAATTTTAATCAATGAAATCTATTTATTTATTAATATCCTAACATCATAAGCCAGAATCCTCTTTGGTTACTCTCTGTAACTTAGATTTATATGTACCTCTACATCTTCAGCAGGTATACAGTTATGGAATTAGATACTCATAACCTCATAAGTGACACATGACAAATATTATGACTCTCACACATAAGTAACCAAGCAATTATATTATGTACATAGATTTTCTAATTCTTTTAATAACTTAAAAGGTCTAACAAATCTCATATCAACTTTCCTTCATTTACAAATCTGTTAATATAATTTACACATACATAAAGTCCCCTACATGGAATTCCATAACATGGTGCTTTGCAACAAAATACTATTTCTAGCTATCCTGCACAACATTTAATCTATCTCTAATTAAATGAAACTTTTAACTACCAACATCAACTAAAGCTGGCCCACTCATATTCCTCTCACCCACGACTTTCTAAAAAAATGTCATGCACTTCCTACCATACAGAGGTTTATAAGGGGCAGTAGTGAAGCTTAACAAATAGTTATTATTATAAAAAATTTTGATCAAAGGAATGTGATCTTCCCAACTACCATCAAAGTATAGAACACATAATTTCAAAAGCTATTCCAATACCTAAATGGTCCTTTCAAACTATCTACCAATCTATAGATGAAATGTTGTACTGAATTTCAATGTAGTGCCCAGGCTTTATTGAATGCCCCTCCATAGTCTTGAGGTAAAACATTCAGCTATATCAAAAAAAGGATCATCTTTGATATCCTAATGTAATTGTATGATCTCCTGCACATATATATATGCCAAACTTTGCAATGAATCAAATTATAAAGTTAAAATTAAATATTCAGACTTTGTCAAATGATCCACTACAACCAAAATGGCATCATGTCCTTATCTCGAGTTGAGAAAACCCATTCCAAAATTTTATATTACATCTTCCCACTTCCACTATGGAATAGGTAATGGTTGTTAGAAATATCTCAGTTGATATTATACTTTTTTCACTAACTAACGTGCTTCTCATTTAAAAATAAAATCTAATACCTCATTCTTTAATCTACACCATAATAATATTTCTTTCAGATCATTGCATATTTTATCGCTTCT
Organism: Dendrobium catenatum; assembly: GCF_001605985.2. Classification (NCBI taxonomy): domain Eukaryota; kingdom Viridiplantae; phylum Streptophyta; class Magnoliopsida; order Asparagales; family Orchidaceae; genus Dendrobium; species Dendrobium catenatum. The sequence goes on along the minus strand of NW_021319957.1, from coordinate 896,680 downwards.
TGGGTGAATAATATAACATGAATAATGTGCCTTGTGCAAAATAAATGATTTCAAATCTCAAGAACTAGAAACCTTTAATCTATTCTTGCATAAAATAACTCCATAATTAGATATGATATTTTTTTGAATCAATTTACCAAACAAAATCAAGTTACTAGGGAGAAGCCCTAGAAAAGTCACTTCTAACACATAGTGTGGCAGTGTAGCCAAATCCCTTTCACCAATGATGTGATGGAATACTCAAATCTCTTTCATCAGCGATGCGGTGAAGTAACTAAATTCCTTTCTTGAATGGTAAGGCAGAGTAGCTGAATCTCTTTCACCAATGGTGCAACGGAGTTCTTGGTGACCCTATGACTCCAAGAGGTTCTTCTACGAGTTTTCCTTAGGTTAAATTTTGACTAATGTAGAAATAAGGTGGGTAATGATCAAAGAAACCATGGGAAGACTCTCTCACACATTCCCTTCATCCCATAGGGTGATTCTCCCCTCCCTCTCTCAACATAATTTTCTCACCCAAGCCTAAAGACAACTTTTCAAACTCTCTCTCATAGAAGTTACAAGCCCTTTGGCTTCTAAAGACTCTTTAAATTGAAATAGGAGTTTTTATATATAAGGCTCTAAGAAAAACACTAATTTTCAATTCAATGGTCTTTCTTCATACAATACAATCAAAGGATTGTATAATATAATTAGTTTAATTATCCCTTAAGTATCATATGATGATTGCTTACCTATACGACTAGTTCAAAATTATTGCACTAATCAGCAATGTGATCTTATGGTCCTCCAATACGATTAGTACAATCAAAAAATTATTTATTTTGGATGAACCCTAGGCAATTAATTATCAACCTAATGGTCCCTCGGTTTATATATTATGATGCTAAATTCATACATTATGTTTACTAATCACAATTAATTTCTAATTTGATTGATTAATATTAAAATGAGATAAAGATTTTAAATATGATATGATTACTAATCACAATCATTATTATTGTAAGGTACGAATATATCAAATTTAAAAGTTAAAAATATTATCTAATTATAAATGGAAGTAGGGATTTCTAAACAAAAATTTATCATCTTTCAGGATTAAAATTGTAAAATATAATAAGTTAAACTTAATTTCAATTTTTATTTTCTTAATTTAAATGTTTAAATTAATTTTTTAATAGACATGTCATATGGTATGATACATATCATCTAGTATGATCATCAAAATATATTAAAATCTTATATTTCATTACCCCCATATGCTTGTATACAGTTGATACACTAACATACACCTTTTATAATACATTAACTCATGAAAAATAAAAGTACAAATTTATGCATAAATTAATCCTATAATACCCAACCTTGACTTTTGATCTCTTAGCATTACTTGGTATATGTTGTTCCTAAGAAATTAGAACACATAGAAAAAAACATATTTAATAATAATAAGTAGGAGAAACTTGATAAAGTCCAATAATATTTGTCATTATCAAATATAATCTTGGGCTCCCAGATTGAAACAATCCCTCCCTTGTTTTATGATGGCAAGTATTATTGGATGAATTTCAAGTTAATTTATTTTTCAACTAAGTTCTCCCCCTTACTAAGTGATTTCTTTAAAATTAAGGAGAATTTTTTTTTGTTTTATATTTGTCTGTGTGTGTGTGTGTGTGAATGTGTGTATATAGATAAAATTGGAAACAAAATAAATTACACTAGAGATGAAAAGATTACAAACCAACCACTCCTACTCCCCCTTCTAACATCACTAAAAAGGAGATATTTGAACTTATATCAACATAAAACAAGACTACAAATCAACTACTAAAAGAGAAAACAAAACTACAAAGGAAAAAAGAATTAAAGATAGCCCACACTACCCATATGATGGCCTTTTATTAGGTGGAGGTGGAGGTGGCTGGAAGTAATAATAAAATGATGAAAATTGCTCTCCAAAATAAGTCATATCAACCTCATGCTGCTATTGGATACATATCTCCAATCACATTTTCATGCAGTTAAATCTCTCTGTCATAGTCTCATAAAATTATGGTTGGTGTATTACTTGTGTTGTAAGTGTTGAAGCTGGTGCTGGTGCTAAAGCTGGAAGGTCTCCGCCATCTTTTTAAAATAATGGGTGCTTGAGTGATGTTCTACCTGCATCATACCCTTAGATTTCTAATAGAGGCATATTATCAATGTATCTAACAATTATTCTTGCTTCATAAAATTCTATTTCAGTCATGATGAAATAGGTGACAATAAATAAAAAGGGGGTAATGTTTGCTCTATATCTAATTTTTGGTAATATTGAAGTTCTAAGAGCATGTTGAATGATGCAGGAATTTTGTGTAAGAGTGTTTAAAAGTGGCTATTGTTAATTGAGTAGTGCATATCTAAGAGTTAGATTATCCTATGTCTAATCATAACCTACCCTAAATCTAACACTATGGGGTTGTACTCCTTAGGTAGAGAGGTGGAGGTTTTGATCAAAGTCCTGATATGTAATTTCTATAAGTCACCTGCAGTCATAAGACTGTATAGAGTTTCTATATGTATTGAGTCTAAAGCTTACAAAAAATTTATATAGAAGTTTAGAGTGCAAGAGAAATGCATAAGACCAAATAAATTGGAGTGTGATGATAGCAATGAGTTTTATTACTTGGTAATTTATAATAAACTAATTAAAAATCCTCGATGGAGTAATATGGCACCCCTATACCTAGGATAAGCTGACTTGTCTTCAACAGATTGAAATCAATCATCCATATGATGAAAGGATGAACTTCCTAATAGTGCTCGTGATCTATTGCCACCAGCCATGGGGATGCTATGGAAGGATTGCAAGGACCTAAATGGAAAAAGACTGGAAGACTGAGTACATAGAACCTTAAGATTTCCTTTCCCTTTATAGTCTTCAACATATCCTATAGTATGATTTAATTACTACAGTACAATCAAAGGAATTCAATTCATTCTATTAAAACCAATGAAAATGATGGTTAATCATACACCGCATTCAGGATCATTATGAATGATCTACATTAAATCATTCATCCTGAGGACTATTCATGTACGATCTTTAACTAAATTGATTGTATATTATGAATAGGTGTTTGTATAGTATGAAGTCTAAATAAATATCATGCAGGCCAATTTGAATTCCCAGCAGTCACTTTCACGTGTATCTTATAGTACAAAACGCGTGTTCTTATGGTACTATCCTAAATAATTAATTTAATGTGAACCATTGGATTTTCAAAATGGTGTTGATGTGAAGATTTATATGGATCATGTAATATGAAGTTGATCATAAAGTATGATGTGAACAAAAAATATTATTTTTATGTGATGATCAAGGGAAACTCCACATGAGAAAAAATAACACAACAATGCAATTTGTAACATACACAAAATTTTGACAGAAATAAAAATAGGCATACAACATCAATAACATAAACAAATACACAAATTTCCAAAACACATTTTTACCCAAATTTTTTTAAGCCTTGATGTCGATCACACCTAGTCTATTCTTAAGTGTGCTGGAAATGTCATAATTGATGGGTTTTATAAAGATATCTACCAATTGATTTTCAATACTTACATGATGTAGTTCTATGTCACCCATGACTACATAATCCCTAATGAAATGATGTCTAATATCAATATGCTTTAGTAAGAATGTTGAATTAGGTTCTTTAAAATATGGATAGCATTACTGTTATCACATATGATATAGATAGTGTCTATTGAAATTCTAAGGTCAAGGATTTATTTCTTTAGCCATAAGACTTGGGAAACATAACTTTTTATAGCTATATAATCTGCTCCAATGGTGGATAGGGCAACATAATTCTATTTCTTACTATACTATGAAACTAAGAATTATCCTATGAAGTGTCAAAAGTGTTTTTCTATATACACTACACCATGTAAAGCGTGAGTCTATATATTCTATAATTTTAAAGGTGATGGTTTGATTAGGATACTATATGCCTAAATTTTTTATGCCTAAGGTACCTTAGAAATCTCTTTATAGCAGTCATATGGGATTATTTTGGATATGCTTGAAATTTAAAAAATAAACAAATACTTTACATAATTTCATATCTTCTAACAGTTAAATATAGTAGTGAACCTGTGATTCCTCTACATCTTTTTTTATCAACTAATTTTCCAACTATATCCTTTCCTAATTTGATGGATGAGCTCATTGGTGTATTTATACTTTTTGAACATTCTATATCAATTTTTTTCAATGAAGGTACATTCCTCTCTCTACTTTATACTAAATCCAAGAAAATAGTTCAATTCTCCCACTATACTCTTCTCAAAACACCTTACTCTTACTATCTAAATATTCATTATAAAGATCCAAACAATATGTCATTAATATAGATTTGAACTATAAGAATATCATCACCTTTTTTTTTAACGAATAGGGTGGTGTCTAAACAACCCTTAACAAGTGCTCTATCCAAAAGAATGGTGCTAAGTCTCTCATAACATGCTCTATGTGCCTATTTCAATCCATATAAAGCTTTCTTTAATTTGTAGAAATAGTTGGGAAATAATGAAATTTCAAAATATGGGGATAGTTATACATGAATACCTTCTCAACTTACCCCATTCATTAAGGAATCATTTTCAAAATAATACTTATCAAATAATCATTTTCAAAATAATAGTCTTCATATGATTCATTAATGCAATTCACGTCAATTTACTTGTTATTAATCAATAAAACTTTTATAACTTTAAATTTATGAAATTTAAAAAAAAAATAGTGCTCAAATTTTTATTATGGATGAAAAATGCTTAAAAGTTTGTAAGAATTTTTCTACAAAATATTTTAAAATAGATCTTACATCAAATTTTACCTATAATAACTGCGCGTACAACCTTTCTAATAGTATAGTCTTTTGATATAGCATTAACTCTATTCCTAGTCTCCAACAATAATAAATGTTTTAGATCTACAATTAGGTGTTTCATCTACTATCCATGTACTATATACACTCATTGGACCTCTTGTGAGAGCACACTTATATGCTTAATTAAACATTAGTTTTGGGAACCCAAGGAAGTTTGGGTCACACCTTATGCTTAATTATATGTATATCATGCATGCCATGCTGTGATGAAACTTTAGGCCTCCAAACTAGGTGTATTATATGGTACAAAATGCACGTGCCTGCTATATTTCCTAGTATGCTGCAAGGGTAGCACCTAACCCTTGGAAATGGGTTCTCTAACCTATGTGGGGGATAACACCACTTCCTAGAAACATATAATGCATTCTTTGCCTAGGCTGTGGCTTTAGTAATGGTGTAGGCCCTTGTGTATTATTCTGAAGGGAAATTATCTTCTTTTATTAAAATTCATTTGCACTTTTATAACTTGCAATGCATGCTCATTAGTGTCTAATTCCATTACAAGTGTCTCTAGTTCCTTGAATGCATTATTTAACTCAATATGCTTATTTTTCAAGGAATCATATTACTTAGTTAATTCATTATGGTTTTTATGTAATTATTCAAACTCATCTAGTAATGATGCATGCTTCTTATCTAATGTGAAATGCTCAAATTTAAGATTTGAATGATTTCTAACTAACATGTTATGATCACATTTCATATTAGAAAGTTCTTTCTTTAAAAATGAATGCCATTTTTAAGTTTTTTATATGACTCATACATTTGCTCAGAAATTAAAATTAAATAATATAATTAACATACCTCCACCTTATCAGAGTTAACAGCTATAACATTATCCACTAAACATAAATTAGTTATCTCCTCCTTTGGTTTTTATTGAGATGAATTTGAGGATGAATCTACCTTAAAAGCCTTTTATGTCCTCTACTTGCCTTTTTTTGAGTTGAACATGTTTCACCATTTTCCATAGTAGGGTGAATTTTTAGGTTAGGGAAGTGAGACCTTGGATGTCTTAGTTTACTACATTCAAACAAAATAGTGTTAGAGAAAACATTATTAAATTTATTTGTCTTTCCTTTGCTTCGGTCATTGTAGCATTTTGCTTTCTTTTTAAGAAGCTTTTGAACTGCCAAGTTATCAAAGCTATGTCATTGTTTTCAATTGTTCCAGAGCTATTACTATCGATGTTATTGTCCTTTAGCACCATTGTCTTTTCTCTTGTCACTTGCATCCAAAAGTCTTTGGTTCACATTTTTCTCATAACCAATAAGAGAGCCTACTAAATTATCAATAGAGTTACATTTAAATCATATGACTCAAAAGTTATAGTGAGTTAAGCATTAAAACTATCAGACAAATAATGTAAAATCTTAATCACTTTCTCGTAGTTTGATAATTCTCTTCCTTAAGCATGTAAATATGTCAATATATTGGTAAACCAAGTGTACATGTCAAAAATAATCTCATCTGGTTTCATGTGAAATAGTTCATACTAATGCAATAGTAGATTCATACTAGATTTTTCACTTCATTTGTTCCTTCATATGTGACACATGGTCTATCCCATATCTCCTTGCCAATTGATCAAGTAGACACAAGCATGTAATACTTGGATTTTAATACACAAAAAATTAAGTTAACACTTCACATTAAGTTTTACATTCCCTTTATTCCATACTCTATTTAATAAAAGGAATATCAATTTTAACACCATTCATAATAAGAGAAAGAACATATATCAAGTTTGTATCATATGCCACATTATATAGTCAATGGATAGTTAAAATCATGACATGCAATTTTCTTAAAAATAAAATGATATATTATTGAATAATGATTGATAAGTTTTTGAGTAACTCATCATAGTATTTTTATTCTTAAATGGTGCCATAGATTTTTCTAAGGGATTTTAAAGCACTAATTTGGCAAAACTTCTCTAATAGCAATTAAAAGTTTGATTTTTTATTATTTTGTCGCTTGAACTATAAAATCACACCAAAAAGAGGGTGAATTGGCGTTTTAAAATAAAATTCTACTTCAATTTTCTTCTTTAAAGCTTAACCAAATTCATAATAATAATAATTTTAAAACTAACTTTCTCAAGAGGAAGTGAATATTAAGAAAAATCAAAAGTTATTTATTTTTTTGTAAAAAAAAAAGTTTGAAAACTTTTTTTCTTTTTATTTTTATTTTCTAACAAAATTCAAATCCAAAATAATATCAAAATTCCCACATGAATTTGTAATAAGTGAAACTGCAAGAATATAATATATAAAAATTAAAGTGTGATAAGAAAAATAAGAATGTGGACACTAGAAATTTATAGTGGTTCAGTAAACATTGACTTATGTCCACTCCTTGATGTCCTCCTCTTCGGGCATTACACAAATTCTTTAGTGTCTCTTTTTTCTCATCCACGACAAGGTGGAGAAGCCCTTACAAAATCTCTTCCACCAACTAGGTGTAGAGGAGTAGCTGAATCCCTTACACTAATGGTGCAGTAGAGTAGTTGAATCCCATTCACCAATGGTGTAGTGGAGTAGATAAATCCCTTTCACCTATGATGCATCAGAGTTTCCAGTGGCCCTTTGACTCAAAGAGGTTATTCTTAGAGTTTTCTTCAAGTAAAACTTTTACTCATGGAGGAAGAAGGTTGATGATGACCGTAGCAACCATGTGAAAACTCTCTCTCTCTCACTCACTCTCTCTCTCTCTCTCACTTACTCACTCCCTTGATCCCATGAGGCTATTCTCCCTCTCTCTCAACACACATTTCTCTCCTAAGCCCAAAACTCACTTTTTAAACTCTCTCTCATAGATGAATCAAAACCCTTGACTATGAAAGACACTTCAAAATGAAATAAGAGTTTTTTATATGCAACGCTCCAAGAAATATCCTTATTTTTATATAAGTTGTCTCTATTTGTACAGTATGATTAGTTCAATACTCACTTAAGTATTGTACTATTATTGATTCCCTGTATGACCCATTCAAAATTAATCAATTGATCTTCTAGTACAATCTTAGGGTCATCCAATATGATTAGTTCAATCGAATAATAGTTCAACCTGGAAGAACCCATGGAGATAATTATCATCCAAGTTGTTGCTTGATTCGAATAAAGCTAAATTTGTACAATATGATTACTTATCATAATTAGTTTTTGATTGGTTACTTAATCATAGGGATTAACTAAGGTAACACTTTTTAAATGTCATACAATATATTGTTATCATACAATATGATTGTTATCGTATGGCACAAATAAACTAAATTTCAATTTTCAAAATATTAACTAATTATAAATGGGAGTAGGGATTTCTAAATATAAACTAATCAAATTATAGGATTAAAATCATGCAGTATAATTATCCTAATGTAATTTTAATTTTAATTTTATTAATTTAAATGTTTTTTTATTAATTTTTGAATTATCATATTATATAGTATGATACATATCATTTAGTAATATCTTCAAAAAAAATTGATATAATATGTTTTACTCCCCATGTGTGTATGTACAAAGTTGCTACACTAATATATACCTTTTATAATGCATTTACTTAAAAAAAAAAAACTATAGGTACAAACCCATGCATAAATCAATCTTATGCTACCCAACCTTGAGTCTTGGTCTTTTAGTATTGCTTGTTGTATGTTGTACCTACAATATTAGTGTACAAATATGAAAAAAATGTAATAATAACAAGTAGGAGAAACACAAGCTTGAGCTCTTGAATTGCAACACTATCGAGACATCAAAGAGAGATCAAGAACCTACATTGTTGTCCCTAACTGATGCTAGAAATATATATATATCCCTTTTTCCATAGTTTATCTACTTTCACAATTAAAGATCAAGAAAAATTGAACTCCCCTAACTCTCTAAAATAAATAACTCTCAATGCTAAAAAATAATGTTACTCATTTCTTCAGTCAATTGATTTAAGCCACATTCTGACTAAACAAATCCATACCCAAAGTAGCTTCAAACTCAGAAATAGGTAACATAACCAAACTAGACTTCCACTTCTTACTAGATATCTCCAAGTCATAAAAGATATACACTACTTCCTACCATATCCATCCCAGTTAGTAAAAGAAAATATTGAATAAAAGCTAATAATATCGAGGACAAGTGTTGTAAATCAAAGTAATGTACATAAACAAATGAATGAAATGCTCTAGAATCAAATGAAAATTGATAAGGCTAATCAGAAACAATAAGATCTGGTGCTTCTTCAGCCTCCTATTAAGTCAAATAGTATATATGTTATTAAATTAGAGCAAGTGTAATAAAACCACTAGACTCTCTCTAACCTAGTGGTGATCTCCCTGACATAGAACTAGAACCATTGCCTCTACTAGATAATCCTTCCAAAATCTATGAAATTGAATTATCTTTGGTCTTTTAATAAATCTAACTAAACATTAAAATTGGGGCTCAGAATGTCAATCGAGTCATGCCTATGGCCACTCAACTATAATGTGTCCAACCTACCCACTCCTAAAATACTATTCTATTACCCTACAACACTCACTAAAATTTTGTCCGCCTATACACTGGTAATCTACTAATATCACTAAAACTAACTATGCCACCACTACTAAGAGATGATATAGATGGTCCGCCTCTCTCAAACTCTCTATTTCTAAATCTAGTCTTCTTCCTAGAAAATCTACTTCTAGAAGTCTCACTACCATGTCAATTCCTACTAGAATTCTATCACTAATAAGTAGCTATCATATCATTCTCAATTAAAAGGGATCACTCTATCAACTTAAAAAAATTAAAGATATAGAATGGGACTAGTGGCTACCTCAAACTATCTTGGAGTCACGTCCAAAATCTATTGTACTTTTATTTAAGAGTGATAAAAAACTATTCAGCATATTTGGCTAAAAGAGGAAACTCTACCTCATATTGCATATAGTCCTACTCCTCTGAACCTTAAAAAAGTGACCTGCATCAACTAATATACAAAAGGGGTATGAACCAAGCTTGAAATACATCAAAAAATTTTCCCAACTAATCAAGGAATTTAATCTTCCCTAAAAATAGCTAGAAAAACCTTCCTCTAAGTAGTCACTATATACCATCAAAAGTAATATGTAAACTCCTTAACCAAACCTCTATTACTCTTGGCTCAATAATGCCCTCAATCCTTAGAGTCTTTAATCTCAAAAATATCTACAAATGGAGGCCTACATTATCAAATTGAACCATAGGAACTCTACTCTATGCCTCACCCATCAATTTTTCTATTAGACTTATAAACTATGAAATAATATCAAAACTTACTATAAGAGAATAACAATGTATGTATTCTTTCTGACTCACACTCTATCCAAATGTTATATAGGTTAGGTGGATCCATTATCACACAGAACACTCGACTTAACATACATGCACATGAAAATGGAATAAATGTCCATACAGTCCCAAAATCATGTCACTTTACTTATAGATAATTTCTTGTAGCTCTATTTTTATGATCAATTTCAAAAATTATTGCTCTGATATCAGAAATACTTCTCACAAATCAACAAGATAAGATCCATAAACTAGGTAGATCCTATCATGTTGTTTTGTGACAAGAAAACCATAGGATCTAAGTTTTTGAAACCTTTTAGAGTTTTCATCCAAGTTTTAACTTTAATATATATAATAATAATCACTGAGTTACTAACAATGTCAAATATACTAAAAAAACTCATACATTGAAATGTTTTTTTTTTCATTTATTATCAATATATATATATATATATATATATATATAACTACAGCACATGGCAATATCTGGTTACAAAATAAAATATTATAACCAACCAGATATGATTATACAAAACTCAAAAGAGAGGAATACTTCTACAGATGCATATCAGATCTAAAAAATTTTGCTCAACTTGCCCTTTCCCTCTCTCAAACCCTAAAAATAGTGAATGAAATAATAATGAGCTAACACAATAAAGAAAACAATAATTATCTATTTAAATTTTCAAATGAATTTAATATTAAGCATTTACAAAAGTGTTATAAGTAATATAATAAATCACTATGCTAAGCAAAATAGTAATTATCATTAGCAAGATTTTAAATAATATTAATGTGAAAAATAATTAAAAAAGTACTTCATACTAGATGAAATTCAAAGGATTCTAAACTTTATGCTTCCTAATAGATAAAATTCATAGAATTCTAACTCTTATGCCTCCTAACAGATATAGTTCATAGAATTTTATCCCTTATAACTCGCAGAAGATAGAACTCATAGAATTCTAAAAATATAATGTGCATGTCATACTAGAATATATCTGTAAGCACTAAAACATTCATTTAGCATCAAAATTGAACTTCCTCTATCCACCCTATTACACCTCAAAATCATACTTTTTCATAAGATAAAAAAAAAGATGAGGAATTTGTAACTTATACCAATTTGAGTAACTTTCAAAACTAGACCATTAATTGATAATAGACCGAACATCCCAAAATGGACTTTTTCTAGCAAGGGTTCTCTCCCTTTCTCTCTAGCTTACAACCACCCTTAGGAAAATTTAAAAGCTTTTAAGTGCAAATGATATTATTAATATTTTTTTCCAATGCTATAGCACTACGTGGCATTAATGGAAACACTCTCTTAGAGTGACAAATAGTGCCACCATGCTACCCACTGAAATGCCGCCAACCTAGGCACCATAGCACAACAACAACAACAAGCCTTTGTCCAACTACGTGGGGTCAGCTACATAAATCCTTTTTCTCCATTGTGTCTTATGAAAAGTCAATTTCTCGTTTAAATTTAATAAATAAAGATCATTTAAAATATTTTCTAACCAAGTCTTTTAAGCTCTACCTCTGCCTTTCTTAACATATACAAAATCTAGCACCACTTCTTTCCTTATTGGGTTATTGGAAGGCCACCATTTTATATGACCAAAACATCTAAGGTGACTCTCTATAATATTATCTTCCAATGAAGCTACTCCAATCATTTCACGTATATGCTCATTGCGTACCCTATCTCTAAGGATAAATCCATTCATCCACCTAAGCATCCTCTTCTCTACAACACTAACCTAGTATTATGCTTTTCTTTTAATGGCCAACATTGAGTGCCATAAAGCATTGGAGGTCTCACACAACTAAACTTAAGGGAAAATTCCATAGTAGACCTAACCATCATGAATCCAATTTTACTTTTAGAAACATTAGTATCACATCGCAACATATGCTCCATAACTTGCCCCCATAGTTTTAAAGTATGACACAATAACTTAATTCCTCTATTATTTGTACAATCTTATTCTTCACCTTTTTTCTTAAAAATAAGAATTAACACACTCTTTTTCCACCATCATTTTAGTCTTCAAAACAATATTAAAAAGTTTATTAAGCCAATAACTTCCTTCATCTCCTAAGCATTTCCACACCTCTATTGGAATATCATGAGGTACAACAGTTTTTCCACACCTTATTTTCTTTAAAGCCTCTCTAACTTCATTTTTACTAATACACAGATAAAAATAGTAATCTTTATTTTCATTTAGGGTTCTAAAGTCACTAAAGTTAATCATATTTTAATATTCTTCATTAAAATGTTTTGCAAAATATCTCATCTACCTTTGTTGAATGTCATCTTCTAAGAAATATACTTTTTGATCTTCATCCTTAATACACTTCACTTGAACAAAATCTTTACAAGTCCTATCTCTTTGTTTGGCTAACTTATACATATATCTTTCTCCCTCTTTAGTATCTATAAATCATTAAAAACAAAGAACTTTGCATTTCATATTGCTTTCTTAGATTCCTTATAAGCCTCCTTATACCAATCCCAATTATCATAAATTTTACATCTAAACCAATTTTTATAAGAAATCTTCTCAATTTTTTACCTTATCTTGCATGTTTGGATTCCACCGCCAACTATTTTTACTATTAAGAGTTTTTCCTCTTGATACTCCAAGCACATCTTTTGCAATATTCTTAATATCACTAGCCACTTTATCCCACAAAACATTAGCATCCTTATGCACAGAGAAAATCTTAAGGTCTAAAATCTTACTCTCAAAAACATTTTTGTTATTATTTTTTAAATGCCCTCGTCTAATCCTAAAAAATTGTTTTACTTTATTTTTTATTTTCTACCCCTATATCTTAAAGTCCAAAACTAATAATCAATGTTAGGTACATAAATTTTTACTCATAATAACTTTACAATCATTACAAACTAAATAATCTAATTTTCAAATAATAAAATAATAAATATGAAATTTATTATATCCATTTTTAAGTGATGACATGCTCATCTCTTTTAAACTTGCTTAAACATGAAAATAAACCCCATAAAGCCATTTCATAACACATTTATACTCATATATGTTATGAATCTAGATTCAAGAATTTTAATTTTGATGTTAACAAACATTTTTGATACTTTGTTTTTCTACGACTTCCTTGCCTACTAATATTTTAAGTCCACAATATCAAATTTCAAATCAAGCCAACTCAAGATTAGGTAGATAAGTACTGAATCATTCTATAAGTGTACGTCAAGGGTATTTTCCTTTTCTTTAGTCAAATGTAACAAAGTGGGTCCTGATGCTTAGTAACCTTTCACACACACATTCAGGGGGAAAAATCCTATCTGTTTAGAGTTTTTTATTTTAGATTGTATCATCTAGAATGATCCCAAATTATCATGGATGATCAGTTAAAAATAAAAATCCTAATTATGGCATCTTAGTTAAGGCAGCTGAAATTAAGCCAATCATATTGGATGATATTAGCATCATCTAGGACAATAGGCCCAAATCAAAAAGAATCAGCTGCCAACTCATTTAGACATATTTTATTTTTAGATATCATCTAGCACATCATCTTGTATGATGCATTACGATTATGGCTAAATTAATCATATAATTAAGAAAGTAATTAAGGTTTATTTGCTTGATTATATCATCTTAGATGATTGTAGGATTATCCGGGATGATCAATTAAACAAACATTTATTTCTTTCTAGATGATCAGGGGGATGTTCCAGATGATACTTTATATTTTTAACTAATCGTACAAGATGATCAATAAATCAGCCTCGATGATCAGTTGTTTTTTTATCATCCAAACATGAAACTAGGGCAATATTTTAGACAATAATTGACATTTTGAACTAATAAACCAGGATGATTATGAAATCATTTTGGACGATCAGTTATTTTTCCATCATCTAAGCCACCAGGTAAAGTTTTCCCAATAGAGCGATTATCTAGATGATATTCGATGCCTTGAACTAATTATACAGGACGATGTCCTATCATTTTGGCTGATCAGAATAAAGAAACCTTCTAATTGTTCAGACTCTCTCATCTTATCCTAACTAATTGAGCTAAATTTGTATTGATCGTATAGGATGATCCATCGATTATCCTGGATGATATTTGTCGATTTGTTGCAATTTAGGGAAAAATTAGAGCCCTTCTTTATAAGACCTCTTTTTTACTAAAGAGATGATCTTTTTCTACTATTTTGACCTGAGAGAGCCAAATAGAGAGGGAGAACTTGGGAGACAAAGAGAGGACCTTGTGAAGGGGAGTTTATGAGGGTTTCATATAGGTTGCTCCAAGCAAGGATCTGAGTCATCTTCTCTGGTCATCTTCCTTAGTTCCATGGAGGTTCTAAAGAGGTATACTTCAGTGATTGATCAAGGTTCTATGCTTTCTTCAAGAAAAAGTAAAAGGAGTTGGGTTCTCTTCCTACTTTAAGAGGAAGTAAAAGGAGTTGGGTTCTCTACCTACTTCAGAAGGAAGTGAAAGGAGTTGGGTTCTCTACCTCACCGAGGTCAGTGGAAATTAGTTTTTATATAGGCTTCTCCACCTTGTTGTGGGAGCAGAAGGAGAGACACTGAGGAGAGGCTCCAAGGAGTAGATGTAGGTCAAGTTGATTGAATAACTATAAAATTCGGTATGTTCTTTTTTATTACATTTTTCGCATTTAATTTATGTACTTTATTTTTTGTGGTGATTGTTTGGTTGTGATTGTAATTTTGTTTGAGAAATTTTTAAAACACCAATTCCCCCCTAGTTAGCCTCGGGCTAGTTCATAAGGCCTTAACATCCCTAATGAACCTTTAAGTATTATCAGAGCGGGATTCATAAAATTAGGTTTTTAAAAACATTTGAATTTAGATATATGGCTAACTTCAATGATCATAATATTGTGGAAGGATATTCTATTACCTGACCAAATTTATTTGATAACATACCTTTTGACTTTTGGAAAACTTGCTTATCTATATTTTTATAATCAATTGACTATCGCATCTGGATGCTTGTTAAGGATGGATACTCACCACTAACTCATGAAATCAATGGCATAAAAACTAAACTTCCTTTTACTAAATGGACTTTTAATGATAGGGATTTAGCATAACTTAATGAAAAATGTTTAAACTATTTTTATGTGCTTTCAAATTGGAAGATTACATGTGTGTCTCAACTTGTGCTACTAATAAAAAAATTTGGGATAAATTGTCCATTACTTATGAACGAACAAATGAGGTTAAGCAATCCAAGTTGAATATCTTACTGCATAACAAAAAACTTTTTTGCATGAAACCTAGTGAATCGATTTCTAAAATTTCTACTAGGTTTACCCAAATTGTCACTTCACTACATGTCTTAGAAAGAGAGCTCACTAACTTTGAAAAGTTAATAAAATTTTGAGATGCTTGCCTTCTTCCTTTGATGTTAAGATTACTTCAATAACTAAATTTAAGGATTTGAATACTTATTCTATTGATAACTTACTTGGATCACTCATTGCTTATAAGTTAGGAGTGAACCAAAGATAACTTAATACAGGTGAGAAGAAGAAGGAGAAAACTGTGACACTAAAGGCTAATGATATGGATACTGATTCTTTCGAGTCTAAATGCGATGATGTTATCTTAATCACTAGGTAATTCAAAAGCTTTCTAAGGAAGAAGCAAAAGCATCATCAGAAGTGGAATAAAGGTAAGGATAATAAAAATTTTAAAAGTTCTACTTATGTGATTTGTTTTGAATTCAAGAAGCCCAAATATATTAAAGCTGATTGTCTTACACATAAGACTCACTCAAGAAAGGAGAAGGGTGTTGAGAAACCCAAGCTTAAGAAGTATAAGAAGCAAATTCAAAAGGCGTTATGGGCGGATTCTATATTTGACTCCTTTGAGACTGAAGCTAAAGAGGAGACTATAAAATTATGCATGATGGCGAACAATCATTTTGGTTAGTTTGACTAAGAAGAGGTATATGAACTAACCTACAATTAATTACTTGATATTTCTGAATAAATTCATGCATCATATAGGACACTTAAGAAAATGCATGCTAACTTGAAATTGAAAGTTTTAAATTTGCAAAAGGAGCATGAGGTGTTATTTAAAGTTCACTCTACACTTGATAGCAATCATATATTATTACTTGATGAGTTTGATACATTAAACAAGAAGCATATTGAATTATATGATGCACATGATTCCTTGAAGTCATCTCATATTATGTTAGAAAAAGCGTTTAAGAAATTATAGGAACTTGGATGGGAAATAGATATTAATGAACATCAGTTAAACTTGGAAGTGATAGCTTATGAATATGAAAATAAAGCATTGAAAAAAAAAAAACTCAAAGCATTTGAAAATGATAAACTATTTTATATGCATCACATAACATTAAGAAGAAGCATCACTACCTGAGTAGACTAGTAAACTCTTTTCCTGGTGTTAGATTTTTTTATATGGCATAATAGAACACATTTCACACACTTGCACTATTCACCATAGCACACATTGGGTGTAGATACCTAAATTATGTGATTCATAACATAACACACATTTATTATATTCTACTTTCCATAAGAATGGACCCAAACTTGTTTGGTTTCCTAAATCTAATATTTAATAATTTTATAGGTGTGCTCTCACAAAAGATCTCATGAGAGAATGTGGTACTTGGACATCGAATGCTCATGGCACATGACTGGAGACACCAATCAATTTATTTTGCTAGAGGCCAGGGCTGGAGGCAAGGTTACTTTTGGAGACAACACCACCAAAAAAGTGGTGGGCATAGGTATAATCAGAAAAATCCAAGAACCTTTTGATTAAAAATATTTTTGTTTTAGATGGCTCGAAACACAATTTGCTCAACATCAGTCAACTTTGTAATAAGGGCTTCATCATAAAATTTTTAGAAAATGCATGCATTATTAGCTTGAATAACAACACTATTTTGCAGGGAAAGTGGATCAACAATATTTATATACTTGATTTAAATAATATTGAATGTGCTATTTTATTTTGCTTAAAAACTATCATTGACGAGTCATGGTTATGGCATAGGAGGTTATGCTATGCCAGTATGAAAACTCTTAGGAGAGTGATCAAAAAGGATCCAGTTAGAGGTGTCCCCAAGCTTAAGTGCACTAAAGACAACCTATGTGATTCCTGTCAACTAGGGAAGCAAGTCCAATCCTCCTTCCATTCCATTAAGGATATTAGCACTTCTAGACCTTTAGAAGCCCTTCACAAAGATTTATTTGGACCCATTAACACTACCAACTTAGGGGGAAAAGTTTATGGATTTGTGATATTTGATCACTTCTCGAGGTTCACTTGGATTAAATTTCTGTCTCATAAGAGTGAGTCTTTTGATGAGTTTAGATCCTTTTCTATTTGGATTTTGAAAAATCTAGGTTGTGAGATCTTGACCATGCATAGTGACCATGGTGGAGAGTTTGAAAATGAGAGATTTGGAGACTTTTGTGAGAATAAAGGAATTTTTCATAACTTTTCAACTCCTAGGACCCCTTAGCAAAATGGTGTAGTTGAAAGGAAGAAGTGGACCTTAGTTGAGGACGATAGAGCCATGGTTATTAAGTATTCACTTCTAAAATATTGTTGGGCTAAAGTGGAAAATACATCTTATTTTGTGTTAAAAAGGGTGAATGTTAGAATCAAACTAGATAAGACACCCTATAAGATCATTAAGGGTAGGACACCCAACCTTTCCCACCTCCATATCTTTGTCTGTAAGGTTTCATTCTTAACAATGGGAAGTCGCCCTTATGAAAATTTAACCCAAAATTTGATGGAGTGTTCTTAGGATATTCAAGTATGGGGAAATCCTTTAGGGTGTTTAATAAGAGGATATTGGTGGTGGAGGAGACCATTCATATAGTGTTTGATAAATCTGATCCTAAAAAATCTAGAGTTGAGGATGAATATGAAGTTGGAGAGAGTATCTAAGGAGTAAAAAATTTGGAGAAGATGGTAGAGCCCCAAAACACTAAATAATTTGGTTAGATTACCCAAAGAGTAGAAAATACAAATCTATAAGAAAGATAGAACCTAAACACACTTTGTTTAGAGATTGGAGATACTCTTTGAGTCATCCTAAAGAACTGATCTTAAGAGACCCTTCTGAAGGTGTTAGAACTAGGTATGGACTTAAGAAGGAAGTGAACCACTCTATCTTTATCTCAATGACTCAACCCACCAAAATTAATCAAGCCATGTCTAATGAGTTTTGGATCTTATCCATGCAATAGGAATTAAACCAATTTGTTACAAATAATGTTTGGGAGCTTGTAGAAAGACCAAATAGACAAAGTGAAGTTGAAACCAAATGGGTCTTTAAGAATAAGATGAATTAGTTTGGTGTGGTGGTTAGGAAAAATGAAAGATTAGTGGCTAAGGGGTACAACCAAATATATGGGATTGATTTTGAGGAGACCTTTGCCTATGTAGCTAGATTTGGAAGCCACTAGAGTGCTACTAGCCTTTGTCTATTATAAGAGATTTATGTTTTCTAAATGGGCATTAAGAGTGCCTTTTTAAATGGGGTAATTATAGAGCAACCCCCAGGTTTTGATAGTTTCAAATTTTTAAATCATGTTTATAAAGTAAAAAAGGCCTTATATGGATTAAAATAGGCACCAAGAGCTTGGTATGAGAGGCTTAGAACATTCTTACTAAATAGGGAGTTTATTAAGGGGAGTGTAGACACCACCTTTTTTAAGGAAAGTGAAAGATGAGTTGCTCATTATTCAGATCTATGTTGATGATATACTTTTTGGATCCTCTGATAATAATTTATGTGATGATTTTTCTAAAATAATGAGTAAGGAAATTGAGATGAGTATGATAAGAGAGTTATCCTACTTTTTGGGGTTTAGCATAAGATAATTGGATGATGGAACCTTTCTAAATCAATCAAAGTATATTAAGAACATCTTGAAGAAATATGAAATTAATAAATCCAAGCAAATAAATACTCTCATGACCTCCAGTGTTCAGTTGGATAAAGACTTAAATTAAAAATCTATTGATCAAAAGAGGTATAGAGGAATGATTGGATCACTACATTACATGACTGCTAGCCGACCTGATATAGTGTTTAGTGATTTTCTCTATGCTAGATTTCAAACTAATCCTAAAAAATTCCACCTGACTGTAGTTAAGTGAATCCTTAAATATCTCTTAGGGATCCAAAACTTAAGAATCTATTATCCCAAGCATAGCACTCTTTTTTAGATTATTGGATATTCTGATTATGATTTTGGAGGATGTAGGGTGGATAGAAATAGCACTTCTAGGATTTGCTAATTCATTGGACAGTCTTTAGTCTCCCAGTCTAGTAGAAAATAAAATTATGTTGCACTTTTCATTACTGAAGTTGAGTACAATACCTTAGGAAGTTGTGCGGCTTAAGTCCTTTGGTTGAAACAATAAATTTTTGATTTAAAATTACCTGTAGATACAATTTCAATCCTTTGTGATGACACTAGTGACATTTATATCTCTAAGAATCCTATCTAACATTCAAGGACCAGACACATTGACATAAGGAATCACTTTATTAGAGAAGATGTGACCAAATGAGACATTGAGTTACACCATGTGGCAACTGAGAATCATTTGGCTGACATTTTTACTAAATCACTAACCTTTGACACATTCAATATCTTAAGGACCAGATTTGGTGTGATTGACATAAATGCATGAGCTTGGTGT
The DNA here is from genome assembly GCF_001605985.2 of Dendrobium catenatum. Lineage (NCBI taxonomy): Eukaryota > Viridiplantae > Streptophyta > Magnoliopsida > Asparagales > Orchidaceae > Dendrobium > Dendrobium catenatum. Next base: position 876,680 of record NW_021319957.1, on the reverse strand, counting down.
TTATTGAATTCTGAATTTTATGTTTTTTGACCTGTTGTTTGTTGCTTTCTTTTCTTCCTTTTGTTTCTAACTTTTCTTTTTTCTTTAGTTTAAATTGTTGATTTTTATTATTTTTTTTCTTTTCGTATTTTCATTTGTTTTATTTTAGTTTTCTTTCTTTTTATTTTTTTTATTTTTTTTATCACTGCTGAAATGATATTCGATGCCTTATTTTTATTTTTATTTTAATTTGTAATCAATGTTTGACATCTCTAAATCAATTAAAGGGAGAAACACCATTGATTATTTTCATTTCTCTAACTTCTTTTAGTGATATAATTTTTTTCTAAATAATAGTTTATCTCAAATTAATAATTGGACTTTGCAATTGAGATCCTTTCTATCTTGCTACAGTAATCTATCTTATATAAATCATATTCAAAGTCTTTACATCACTTTCAAGCTTTTATAATCTTGTCTTTACACTTATTATATGAATTTGATTCTGCTTTATAGTTTGTTCTTTCTTATAATAGAGAGTGAGTTTTTCTTCTCTAATATCTGGAAGATATTCTCACAATTAAGAGTATTTAAAAGTTTCAAAAGGAATCTAGCTTGCAAAAATTACAAGGGAATAAAATGAGCTCAAAAGAAGAAAAAATAAAAAGATATGCAATGATTGTCAAAAATAATTGAAAGATACACAAAGTGTATCAAAAAATTAAAAGATGCGCAAAGTGAGCCAACTAATTGACTAGAGGCATAAAATGAACCCAAAAGAAAGCAAGCTTCATTTTCTTTCAAACCTCTAAATCTTATAAGAATTCATGTTTCACTTGATATTTTCAAAGGCTTGATTTCGATATTCATGATTGTGACTAATTACTTTGATATATTATTCTATAAGATATTTTTCTGAAACCAAGTTTTGAACAGATTTCTTTTTCTAATCCAATTAATTTCTCTGAGTTACATCTTTGTTTTTAAAAGATGATTTACTTATAAGAAGTCTGAGCTAGGGCTAACAGGATTGGTTGTTCAAATATTTTTTGGATTTTGACGATATTAACTAATTGATTCTTACAAATTTTTAATTCAATCACATGAAAAATTTATCATATTCATGCTTTGATTAAAAATTAAAAAAACATATTGTTTTTGTTCTTTTTGTCATTTTTCTGTGATGTAGTTTATTTATTTTTTGTAGTTTCTGTTCTATTTTTTTTCTTTTTTAATTCTCTCATCCTTTTTGTGATGTCAAAAGGGGGAGTAGTGGTAGTATTTTATGTTTTTTCATTGTGCTATCTTTTGTTTAGTATTTATACCATCTATTTATTTTTTGTAAAATTTGAACTTCTTGATTCACATTATTTTTCCTGATGATGTTGCAATTAATCTGCTTAAACTGATTTTTCTACCAAATATTTTCCATCACAAAAAAGGGGGGGGGGATATTTTTGCAAATATGGATTCAAGAATTTTAATTTTGATGATAGAAAACAATTCTGATACTTCTATTTTTTCTACTACTATCTTGCCTACTAATGTTTCAGGTCTATAATATCAAATTATAAATCAAGTCAGCTTAAGATTTGATAGATTACAACTGTGTCAGTCTATAAGTGTACTACGAGGGACTTTTCCTTTTCTTGAGTCAAATATAACAAAGTGAGTCCTAATGCTAAGTAACCTTGTATACACACACTAATAAGGAAAATTTATATATGTTTAGAGTTTTCTATATTTGATCATATCATTTGGGATGATTCAAAATCATTTTGGATGATCAGTTAAAAAAAGAAATGCTAATTAGGGCATTCTGGTTAAGGCATGTGAATTTAAGCCAATCGTCCTAGAAGATATTAGCATAGTCTGGGATGATAGGCTCAAATCAGAAAGAATCAGCCGCCAACTCTTTTAGGTATATTTTCTTTTTAGACATCATCATGGATGATGTATTACAATTATGCCTAAATTAGTTAGATAATAAAGAAAAGAAATTAAGGTTTGTTTGCTCGATCATATCATCATGGATGATCAAAGAATTGTCCGAGACTATTAGTTAAACAAACATTAGTTTCTTCCTAGACAACCAAAGCGATGCTCTGGATGGTACTTGATGTTTTGAACTAATCATATCGGACGATCCATAAATCGTCTTAGACGATCAATTATTTTTTCATCATCCAAACATGTAACCATGGTAATGTTTTGGAAAATAATCAACATTTTGAACTAATCGACCAGTATGATCATAAAATCATCTTAGACGGTCAATTATTTTTCAATCACCCAAGCCAAGTAAAGTCTAGCTCAATAGAGCAATTCTCTTGATGATATTTGATGTATTGAACTAATCATACAAGATGATTTCCTATCATCCTGGATGATCATAATAAAGAAACCTTCTAATCATCTAGACTCTCCAAGAACATCCTAGCTGATTGAGCTAAATTTGTACTAATCATACAGGATGATCCAATCATCGTCCTGGAATATATTTATCAATTTGTTGCATATTAGGGCAAATTTGAAGCCCTTCTTTATAAGACCTCTTATTTACTCAAGAGAGGATCTTTTGTTGTTGTTTTGTCCTGATAGAGCTAAAAGGAGAGGGAGAACTTGGGAGAGAGAGAGAGAGGGGATCTTGTGAGGGGGAGTTTATGAAGGTTTCATAAAGGTTGCTATAAGCAAGTATCTGAGTCATCTTCTCCGGTCATCATCCCTAGTTCCTTGAAGGTTCTATAGAGGTCTACTTTAGTGAATAGCCAAGTTTCTATGCCTACTTTAGGAGAGGGAGCAAAAATAGTTGGGTTCTCTGCCTGCTTCAGGAGGAAGCGAAAGATGACTCTGCCTACTTCAGAAGGAAGTAAAAGGAGTTGGATTCTTTACTTCACTGGGGTAGGTTCAAAAGGAGTTTTTGTAAGGGCTTCTCCACCTTGATGTGGGAGCAAAAGGAGAGACTGAGTTTAGTGCAATACCCAGAGGAGAGGATCTGGGGGGTGGATGTAGGTCAAGTTGATCAAACCACTATAAAATTTGGTGTATTTTTTCTTATAATATTTTTTGCATTTAATTTCTGCACTTTATTTTTGTGGTGATTGTTTGGTTTTGATTATGATTTTGTTTGAGAAATTTTTAAAAAATCAATTCACCCCTTTTCTTGGTTAGCCTCGGGCTAGTTCATAAGGGCTTAACATCCCTAATGAGCCTTCAACATATACACACAAAGTAATTCCATACACAAGTAAAAGGACAAATGCAAAAATTTAATAGGTTACTATGAATATAGTCATGTAATAATGGATTAAATGATATACTAACTTTTCAGGTGTTACAACCTTCCCTCAGAAAATATCATCCTCAATATTTCAAAACAAAAATCTTCAAAATAAATTAGGATACTAATGCTTCATTTTAGATTCCTTTTCCCAAGCAGCTTCTCTTTCAGTTTTATTCTTCAACTAAACTTTAACCATTTAAATTTGTTTATTTCTTAATCTTCTAACATAATGAGCAAGACTCCTCTCTAGTTCCTCCCTATAATATAGATTTGGATGTAACACAACTTCTTTAATAGATATATAGTTCTGTGAATCAGATACCCACTTCCTTAGAAATGACACATCAAATATAATATTAATCTCAGACATTAATCTGCCAATTATAACATGTTGGTAGACTTTCTAGTTCCTTCAATAACTTTAAAGGGTCCAACAATACCTAAGACTTAACTTTCCTTATTTATCAAATTTATTGATGCCTTTCACTAGCCTAATTTTTACAAACACAAAGTTCCCTACCTAGAATTCCACAACTTGGCACTTAGCATAAAAATAATATTTCTGCCTATCTATCTTTGATCAGATGAATCTTTTTATTTGTAATATCAACTAAAGTTTACCCAATTAAATTCCTCTCCCCATATTGTCCAACAAAATGGAGTCCAAAACATCCTATAGAGCATTATAAGAGGCCATACTTATGTTTAATAAAAAGTTATTATTATAAGAAAAATTAATCAAAAGAATGTTATCTTTCCAACTACCACTAAAGTCTAAAACACATAAAATCAAAAGATCTTCTTGTATCTGAATGGTCCTCTCAGACTGCTTGTTAGTCTACATATGTAAAGTCATACTGAAATGTAACTTAGTTCCTATATTTTCTAAATACCCCTTCATAGTTTGGAGGTTAACCTACCATTTCTTTTAGAAATGATCACCTTCAATATCCCATGTAACTGAATTATAGGTTCACCTCCATATTATGGACAGATTGGCATAAGTATACCATTTTTGTCAAATTTTATGAATTTTTTTTTTGTTAGTCACCCCAAAAGGCATGACTAATATCTAATAGTGTTGTGATGAGTGCTGAAAGAAGTCTTCATCATATTTACATGTCTTACCTTTGCCTAATAATAGTCATATTGAAGATTGATCTTGGAAACATACAAGATACATTAAGTTGATCAAATATATCTTTGATTCTTGGCCAAGAATACTTCTTTTTAACACTGATTTTTTTCATTTCCCTATAATCAATACACATATATAGCATATTATTCTTATTCTTCATAAATAAAATAGGTTCTCCCTATAGAGACACACTGGAATAAATAAATCCATTATCCACTAACTCTTGAAGTTATACTTTCAACTCTTAAATCTCCTTAGGAGTCATCCTATATGAAGCCTTAGATATAAAATCTCTACCCAAAATAGAACAATACATAACTCAAGATCTTTGTTTATAGGCAAACTAACTAACTACTCATGAATGACATCTAGAAACTCCTACACTATGAAGACATTAGAGAAAGATATGAAACTTAGGCTATTGACCTAACTAATGTAAAAAATATCATACATCCCTTTTTTGTAGTTTATCTACCTTCATAATAAATATCAAGAAAGATAAAACTCCTATAACTCCTAAAATTAATAAGTCACACTGCATAAAAATAATGTGGCATACTTCTTCAGGCAATCAATATGAGCCTCATAACGACTCAACCAGTCCATACCTAAAATAACATCAATCTCAAAAATGTGAAACATAATCAAATTAGATCACCACTGCCTATTAAATATTTTGAAGTCGTAAAAAAAACTCTACTAGCTACCATACCCTCCTTAGTTAGTAAATTAATAGATAAAGTAGAAGGTAGTAATAATAAAGGAAAGTGTAGAAAATCAAAGTAATGCTAAAAAAAATGAATTATTAGATACAAAATTAAATAGAAAATGATACGGGTAATTAAATTGTAATTCATACTTGTAACCACAACTTTGCATCTCAAGCCTCTTATTGAGTAAAATTGTATCCATGTGCCTAAATCAAAGCCAATATAATAGAACTACTAAGTTCTTTATGCCTTGATGGTGGTCTACCTGAGAAAAAACTAGAACCACTTCCTCTTCTTCATTATTCCACCAAAATAATGCAAAATGGAACTATCATTGATCTTCTCGCAAATCTAACTGAGCTCTTGAATTTGGGATCAAAATTCTAGTTGGGTCTTGCCTGTGGACACTCAACTACCCTATATCTAACTTACTTGAACCTAAAATATTATCATAACTCCCTGTAGAAATCATTAGATTGGAATCTACCGAAATAATGGAACACTGGTAGTCCACTAATAAAATTAGAAATAAGTATGACATTGTTGCCATTAACTGATGTAGGTTGTCCATCTCCCTTGGACTCTCTAGGTTAAAATTTGAACTACATGTAGGAGTAGTATTATGTATGGGTACTACTTGACTGGTACTCTATCCATCAATCATATATGGGTCTGGTGGACCTATAATCATATAAAATACTCAACTAAACAAAAATTTACATAAAAATACATATGTATAAATGCCTAGATAGACCCAAAATGACCTAACTTAACTTAAGATCATTTCATATAGGTCTATTTTTATGTTCAATTTCCAAAACTACTCCTTTGATACCAAAAATGTTCCTCACAACCTAACCATATAAGATCCATACACTAGATAGGTCCTATCATAATGGTTTACAATAGGCAAATCCAAAAATCTATGTTTTGGAAACCTTTTAGAATTTTCATCCAAGTTTTTACTTTATAATGTACAATAATAATAATATAGCTACTAATAATATCCAAAATATTGAACATAAACCATCCATAAAAATTTTCTTCTCATTTATCATCAAAATGAATATACAATTATTATATATGGCTACAATTGAGATATATAATATAAAAGTATTACAAACTAACCATAAATGTATAAAAGTAAGAAGAAAAAAAAAGAATAATTCTATAGATTTAGATCAGATCTAGACACAACCACTCAATTGGCCATTTTCTCCTCTCATACCCTAAAAAATAGAAGGGAAAATAACTATGATCCAACAAAGCTCAACATACCATATTTATTGATATAAAGTTTTAAATAATTATATTATCATGAATTTGAATGAGTGATAAAAGTAATATAATAAATCAATATACTAAGCAAAATAGTTATTGTCATTATTAGGAATTGAATTAACTGTTGTGAGAAAATAAATAAACAAGTACTTCATATCAGATGGAATTAAGAGAATTTTGACCCTTATGCCTCCGTATAGTTAATATTCATAAAATTGTAACCCTTATAGCTCCCAATAGGCAAAATTCAAAAAAAAAGAACAAAATGTGCATTTAGTATCAGAACATACCTGCAAACGTCAAAATATAAAATTGACACCATAACTAAACTTTCTCTATACATCCTAAAACTTCTGAAAATAATACAATTCGATTAGATAAACACATAATTCATTGCATTGCAATAATTAAAATATGAATACACACATTTCGAAATTTCATAACATGTTATAATAATAGGTGACATAATAAACTACTATGCAAAAATTTACAATTTAAAATTGCAAAAAAATTATCAAAGATTGTGTAGAACATATCCTAAAAACGTTAATTGTTTTATAGCATTATTTTTAAGAGTTAAGATTATTTTTTAATTAATTAAAAAAGTGAAATTTCCAAAATCTTTGATGAAAACTTTTCGAAAAAAATGCCAAAATATTCAAAATCAATGCCCCAATAACTTATAGAAAGTTTAGCGAAAAAGGGTTTAGAAGTGTAGGTTATGGCAATTTTTTGCTAATAGAATAAACAATTAGAAATTTCTGTAAATATTGATATTTTAAAAACTAAGATAGGCAAAATATCACCTATGTCGATCTAAGAAACTTTCAGAACTAGGTCATTAGCTAAAATTTGGTCAAGAAAGCTCAAAAAAGACTTGCTCTCACTAGGATTCTTTCTCTTTCTATAGCAAGCTGGAAGCCACCCTTAGGAAAAATGAAATGCATTTTAGTGGAAAAAAGCATTTTAACATTAAAAGTTGCCTCAGCACCGTGTTTCCAAGCGGTACTAACCACTACGCTCCCTTTGAGAGCCCATAGCACTATCGTGCTACCTGCTGCACCACCGAGCTGAATTAATTTCCTATTTTACCAAGAGCACTAATGTCATAGTGCTGCCAACCCAAGCATCACAGCACCCTAGAGGAAATATTTAGACATTCTCAAACATGTAAAAAGACCCCTTTAACTGATTTTACAATACAGGACGACTCTTACATGCATTCAAAACACTCCCAGACACATGCAGAAGGGTTTAAACATAGAATTTTAATAGGTTATCTTGAATCTAGTTTGATTAGAAATGATTGAATGATATACTTACTTTTTAGGTGTTACACACCATCTCAAATTTTGGAAGCCAGGGATTATAGAGCATAAAATAATGTATTGAATCTCTAATACAAAATTTAGTTTTAATTTTAAAAACACCAATTTGTGAAGTTATGTAACAAATTTAAGAATCTTTTGGCACCTTTAATTTCAACCATGCTTAACCTATTTGAACTTTTTTTTTATTTTCATAGAAAGAAATTGATGTTGTGAAAAATTACAATATATATAACACGGTCCACCAAGATATGTTTTAAAGAATTACCATAACTAAAGGTAGTAAAATACAAGAGTATGTTATGATATTAGTTTTAATAAATTAATCTTTTCAATAGACATGATGGTTAGGAGAATCGTCATATAAAGATATTCTTTTAATTTTTCTTCTATAAGGTAAGCCTTAGAAATTTTAGGCTTTACTAAAGCCTGAGTAAGAATTTTGTCAAGCTCATGCGACAATATTAGAGCCTAAAAAATTCTTAATAATGTTGGGAGTCTCCAAAATGGGCTAAGATATTATGGTCTACTTTGAGGAGTGATGTAGACATTTTTTCATCATAACTCTTTTAAAGTGATTTACAAATCTCTTGAGTAAATATATGCTTAACATTTTCTTAAGTAGTTACATTGAAGGAGATTAAAAATTCTCAAAATATTGATATTTTATTTCATCAAATTATATGAATTTGGCAAGCCATCATATGTATTTATTCATATAAAAATAGTAACATTAGTTATTACCCTTGAATATAATAGTAAGTGCTTTTCTTTGAAAGCTTATTTAGATGTATTAATAATAGAATAACTTACATAATATTGAGATGGGATAAATGATACAACCTGTCAGAAGAGTGGCTGCATGACTCTCCTTAAATCACGGTTCAATTTGTATTGTTAGATTCACACATCTTATAAAATAATCATTTAAAATTCTTAGAATATTGAGTGCTCATTAAGTTGTGTATGCTAACCTTTCTATAGGTATAACAAACCATTTGATGAAAACTTGAGATTTTGATGGACCCATTTCATAAATTTGAATATCACTTTAAGGCAATATTGGACTAATATATTACAAATAAACATTGAAGAATAACATCATTGTTGATAATGTTACAACATAATGCTCGATATTGGGAAGGTCCTTTTAATAAGTTTACCACTACAATAAAACTAAATAAATGAAGGAGGAAAGAAATCTTTTTGATGAGGGATGGACTCATACTCCTCAAAACAAGGCCACCCTTGATTAATGGAGGAACCTCTCTGTTGAGATGTCTATATATTTTACTCTACATCTCAACAATTAGTCAAATATGAGAGTTAAATAAAAGCCCAAAAGTGGTATTATCAAATAAATAGTTTGAGTAATAACTAGAATAAAAGTCAGGGTGGAAGCATGCAATTATGTTATAATCATAATGGTTTGTATAAGAAATAATTCAGTTTGAATGAGATGCGGTACAACTTATATATGAACTACAAAGGGTTCAAAATAAGCTCCAAATAAAACTATAGGAGGTTGAGAAATTATCTGAGTTGTGAGGGTGGACATAAAATTGATCGTTTTTCTATTTCCTCCTACAGTAGTTATATGTGAATAATTTTATTTTATTAGTACATTCAAGTGTTGATATATTCAACATGTTATCAAAACTGGAAGGTTATTTTTGTCCACATTCAATTAATAATTCTTTAGAATGATTTTGAAAAGGGATCTGAGAAGGCTCACCCAATTCATTTTAAGGCTAAATCCTTTCCCAATTACCATAGCATGTGCTATAGTGAGAGACTTAATTTTATATGTATCGATTAGTGTGCCATCATATAGACCATCACATTCATCAAAATCTTCCTCACAAACTAATTTATTATGTGAAGATGACACGGTATCAAGATTTGATAATGTCCTATTTAACATAGATAAGATAGTATTATATTAAAATTAACTTTTCTTTTTAGATCAATCAGATTAGACAATATCATGATAGAATCATTTAGTCTAAACATTTCAACATATCTAATTGTCAAGTCTTCTCTCAACCTTTATAAATATATAAATAGGATAGGAGTAGTATAATTTAATAGAGCCTTAGAAGAAACATTCTTCGATACACACTTAGATTTTTGCATGCAGTAGGAGCACCTCCCTTTTATAAAAAACATCATTAAGATTCTTTGATAACATTGAAGTTTTCTCTTTTCCAATAAAGGAATAAATGGAATACTGATCCAGAATGGGTTTTAGGACTAGGTATTTTGATCATATATCTTGTCTAGGAGAAACAAAGAGAAAAACTTAATTTTAAAAGGGGCTTTAAAAGTGACTTAAAATTCTAAGAAAAATCTTTTCAAATTTTAATTTTAATTTTATTAAATCACTTTTGAAAGCTGATAGAAAATATTTTGTCCTAAGATCATATCTCAATGTTATATATATCTCAAATAAATGTGTATGGCAATAAAGTGAAAATAACATATCAAAATCTATAAATACCCAATAAGAGTAAGTAGAACCATTTGATTCTATGGTTCTAAGAGAATAAGGAACACATTAATGCAATTGAACAATCAACATATACATACAAAATAGAAAATGATAATAATCTCTATATATTCATGCTAAAAAATTTTCAAATTCTATACAAAATAATATTGATAATAAGGTATAAGCTTTAAGTGTTCTCTCTACTCCTATTCCTTATCACTTTGTTCAAATATATACCTATTTACTAGAATCATGGAAAGGTATTCCCAAATGTGGTTGGAAAACTATACTAGATCAATAATCTTTGAATATTTTTTGAAAAAATTAAATTCGCGGCTATTTCATCAGTGACGATGGCGCTAAACGATCGCCGGCCACCTTCGGCGGCGTCCCGGTGGAGGATAAATCCAAACCCCTGTAGTTGCTGGCAAGGGTAAGGGAATCATGGTAGAGGAAAATCTGGAGAAATTTGAACTGTTGGGGAAATCACTTGCTGCGAAGGGAGAAAATTCTTTTTCTCCATCATCCAAAAATAAGTCAATAACAATGACTAAGGCCAAAACAGTTGTTATTGCATCTAGAAAAGGTGAGAAAGTAGATTCTTTTATAAAAATGGTTTCTGGCACAATTGAAGTGGAGAATTCAAGAAGCAAAAAAATCCTTGCTGTAGAGGATAGTTTGGCAACTAATCTGGAGGAGGTGAGGATATGCTAATATGGAGAGTTGGGAAGATGTAGTGAAGTTAATGATGAAATGCCACAAAGGATCAATCCAAGTAACCAGCAAAATGTTTGTTCTAAAAATGAAAATATCAGAGTTGCCGATTTGGATTTCGGCAATTGCAAATTAGAAGATGACAAATCAGTTAAGCTCAATGTGGAAAAAGTTAAGGAGAACTCCAAAAAACTTTACAATTCATTGGTGGTGAAGATATTTGGTGGTGAAGTCTCATTTTCCTCAATTAGCTTTGAATTGAGGAGAAAATGGAGTCAGTATGGGAAATTTCATTTAACGGTGCTTGGAAAAGGATGGATTTTATGCTCGTTCTACAAACCTGAAAACATGGAGGTGGTGCTAACCAATGGCCCATGGTTTGTTATTGGAAACATTGTGGGGATAGATAGATGGACTCACAAGTTTGATCCAAATTCACTTAAAGGAATTTCTTCTCCTATTTGGATTAGACTGCCCAACTTGACGCTCCATTGCTGGGATGAAATTAACATATGCCGTAGAGCATCCATGGTGGCACTTCTTATTTGATAGATGGCAATATGTTCCAATGGTCCAGGAGAGAATTTGGGAGAATTTGTTTCCGTATAAGTTTGGATGCAAAACTACCGATAGGAGTATGGTTTGAAGGAGAAGAAGACAAATTCTTTCAGAGAATTGAGTATGAGAGGCTGCCAAATCTATGTTTTGACTGTGGGAAAATTGGTCATGGAAAGAATTAATGTACTTCAACAGTAATGGAGCAAAAATCTATGTTGGTGAAACCTGTTATGTTAGATGCTAACGGTTTTGTGGAAACAGGAATCGCTGATGTTAATATGAATCTGGAGGCTGTTGGATCAACTGATAAAGAAATATATGGACCATGGATACTGGTAAAGTATGGGAAGAAGAAAAATTACAACAATGTGGCCAGAAAAATAGTCCCACGGGAACAACTTGAGTCGTTGAAACAGAGTAAAAATGTAAATGCTGGATCCAAGGATAATAAGCATAATGAAGACTTCATAGAGATGAGGAAAAAACAATCTGGGAGCATAGTAGATTGTATTGAAGATAGCAATATAAAATCCTAAAAAGATTCAAAGACTGTGATAGATGAAAACAACATTAATGTTCTAGTTGATCTGGAGGAAGGAGACTAATCCCAAATTCAAATGCAATCAATGTAGAAGAAGAGATACACAATTGCCATGGCAACAAAGATCCTAACATTCCAACTAAAGGAAAAGAAAAAGATATCATGGATATAGCTATTGGTGAAGAGGTGAAAACTGCTAGTGAAAGGAAGGCAGACTCTGCTATTTCTTTTAAGAAGAGAATTCCAAAGCAATTGAGGGAATTGGGTCCTATCAATTCCTCTACAAGAAGCAGAAGACTATAGCAGAAGGAAAAGGCAATATGGGGATTAATCCCCAAAATCTCTTTTAATGAATTCCATAGCTTTTTGGAATTGTAGAGGAGCAAGGAATAGGAGTGCTTCTCTTTACATCAAGGAATTTGTTAAAAATAATGTTGTATTTTTTTTGGGTTTGGTAGAAACCAAAATTTCTAAAGTGAACAAAGGTGAAATTAATGAAATGGTTGGAATGGATTGGGACTATTTCTTAGTGCCATATATAGGATTATATGGAGGTTATTTATTACTTTGGAATTCTACTCTAGTAGAGTTCTCAGTGGTAGTTTGTTCTTCACAAATTATATTGGAGATCTCAAAATTCCAAACAAAGGGATGTGGAGGATGGCTACGGTCTATGGTAGTAGAGAAGTGCATAAAAGAAGAAAGCTTTGGGACATGATATACAAGTATGCCAGCAATGAATTTCCTTTGGCAATTGGAGGGGAATTTAATTGTATTATAGGAAAAGAAGACAAGATTGGTGGTAGAAGGTTAATTTTCTCTCAAGGGCCAAAGGAGATGAAGGAAAGCTTGCTCAACAATGATTAACATGAAGTTGGGTTCATTGGACCTAAATTCACATGGTGTAACAACAAAAGTGGAGGTGCAAGGATTCTTGAAAGATTGGATAGGTGTTTTGTCAACACCTTAGCATTAAGCACATCATTTCAGTTGGTAGAGACCACTTGGCTAGGATATCCTCAGATCACTGCCCAATTATACTACAAATTTAGAATTTCAAACCTGTTTCTACAAGGAAAAAAAGGTATGAAAACGGCTGGTTTTCTTATCAAGCTTCTTTTGCGGTTGTAAGGAAGGGGTGGAATAAGAAGTATCAAGGTAACTGCTCTCATGTGCTCAATAAAAAGTTTAAAAACTCCTTAAAATCTCTGCTTTTTTGAAGCAAATCTAAGCTTAAGAATTTGAACAAACATAAAGATGATCTTTTAAATGAGATCATGGATCTTCAAAACAAGGAAGCAGCACATTGAATTCTCTCTAAATTTGAATATTGGAGTCTCAAAGATAAGGTGAATGAGGTGAATTCTACTATGGCTAGATTAAATTATTGGTGGAAGCAAAGAGCCAAAATTAAGTGACTAAAGGAGGGAGATGGAAATTCCAATTTTTTCCACTCTTATGCTAGTGCTAAAAGAAACTCCAACAAAATCATCAAAATTAAGGATGATAATGGAATGATAATGGAAGAACAAGACAAAATGGAAGAGATTTTCCCAGGTTTTTCAGAAAAAAAGGGAGGGAAGAAGTTGTAAACTGAATGGCTGGCCGGCAGTGAATTCCTGTGTAGACACAAGAGATCAAAATCTCCTTGAAGCTGATCTAACTTGGAAAGAGGTGGAAGATGCTCTGGATCAAATGGAAGGTAACACAGCTCCAGGTAATGATGGAGTCACAAACTCCTTCATTAAAACCTATTGGGGGATCATCAAAACTGATTTTTGGAGGGCTCTTAATCATTTTTTCAGGAATGGTGAATTAAAAAAAGAATGGAAGGAGACTCTAATAGTTCTTATCCCAAAGGTACCAAATCATATACTCACTTCTAATTCTATACCTATTAGTCTATGTAACACTATGTACAAGGTAGCAGCAAGGATTATATTGAATAGATTGGTTTTAGTTATCACAAAACTAATATCAATGGAACAAGCTGCATTCATTAAGAGGAGGTCATTGTCGGACCATGTTCTATTGGCACGGAAGATTTTTCATAAACTAAGGTATTCCAAGGCCTCTAAGAGTATGGTATCCTTTAAAGTCGATATGGAACAAGCTTATGATTCCATGGCTTGGTCATCTTTAAAGAAAGTGCTTACATACTTCAACTGCCCTTCAAAAATTTCTCATCTCATCATGGAATGTGTATAAGACCCTAAATATTCTTTAATCATCAATGGAAAATACATTAACTGGATTCAAGCCAAAAGCATGTTTAGACAAGGATGTCCCTTATCTCCTATCCTTTTTATATTGTGCTCTCAACTTCTCTCAAATGATTTTGAACAAAGTTCTTGTGGCATCAAAATAAGTTCGAATGGGCCTAGAATATCTCATTTACTGTACGCTGACGACGTTATCATATTCTCTGAACCCAATAGGAAGAAAGTTATAGAAGTGAAGAAAATACTATATAACTTTTGTGAATGGACTAGCCAACGAATCAACTTGAACAAATCTGCTATGATGTTCGAAACTATGTGGGAAAGAAGAAGAAAAAAAGCATTAAGAAAATCATGGGATTCAAGGCTGTTAGAGAGTTCAACTACCTTAGTTTGAAGATTGTTTTGAAAAGACTTAAATATTAAGATTTTCAATTTATCATTGAAAATGCCTTGAAGAAGCTAAATCAATGGGGAAACAAAATGCTGTCATTGTCGAGTAAAATGACCCTAGTTAAATCTATTTTGCTAGCTTTACCCGCATTTCATGCTACTCACTCCTTGGTTCCTAAGAGAGTGTTGGATGAGCTTGATAAAATAATTAGAAACTTTATCTGGAATAAGAAGAATGGAGTTAGAGGATTGCATTATGTCTGCTGGTCAAAAATGTGCAAACCATGGGATGAAGAAGGCCGTGGAATGCATTCTAACAGCAAAAAATACCTACTTTGAAAGCACGGTTAGCATGGAGATTTTATCAAGGTAAAAATTCACTTTTAAACAAGCTTATGGCCTCTAAATATGGAGAAAAACTGGATAAGGGAAATGGGAGAATGGTCTGCTCTTCATCTTAATAATTGCTAACCGAAGCCTACAAAATACTGAAACCAATAGTCAGATGGTCTCTTGTGAATGGGGATAAAGTGGATTCTTACAAAGACATTTGCTTATTAGATAAAAGTATTCAAAGGTGGCCTACGTTTGTTGTACCTCAAGAAGAAGAAATGTTTTTTTTAAACAAGTTCATTATTGATGGAGACTGGAATGAAAATATGTTGCTGGAATCATTTGGGAAGGAGCTTGTTGAATTGATAATTCAAACTAAAATTATTAAAGATGGTGGAGAGGATAATATGGAGTTGATTCATCAAAATTCTGGAATGTCTATTACCAGTCTAGCTTATAAAGCCTCTGTTATAGAGACTAATGATATCCAATATTGGAATTGGATCTTAAAAGTTAAATTAAATGCCCGGGTGGAAGTATTTTGGTAGAGAC
The DNA here is from genome assembly GCF_001605985.2 of Dendrobium catenatum. Taxonomy (NCBI): domain Eukaryota; kingdom Viridiplantae; phylum Streptophyta; class Magnoliopsida; order Asparagales; family Orchidaceae; genus Dendrobium; species Dendrobium catenatum. The sequence continues at coordinate 861,160 of NW_021319957.1, read as the reverse complement.
TTTGTAGAAATGCAATCCCAACTCTTAAATACTTATCTTATAGAATATTAATTAATCATGTTAACTGTCCAAGAGGATGTAATTCCACGAAAGACAGTGAACATATCATGTATTTATGTTTGAAACTCAAAGAGGTATTATTCCATCTGAACCAATGGGGATTTTGTATTCCACTATTTGATAAAATTGAACATTGCATTAATTGGCTGGAATCCAATTCGAAGAAGAAAGGAATGGTGGTTAACTTGTATTGCAACACAGTGTTCCTGTCTTGGAAAAGCAGAAATAGGTTCATACATGAAGGAGTGGAGGAAAGTCCAAGTTTTATAGCTTCTAATGCCATATGCCAAGCTTCAGTTTCTTACAGCTTTAGTCAATATAATTTGGGCATTTGGGATGTCAACTAGTCACCAAGACTGTCCAATAATTGGCATCCTCCCCCACCCAAATGTCTAAAAGTAAATGTAGATGCATCTCTACTTTCTTCCTACAAAGCAGGGATAGAAGAAGTTTTCCGAGACTGCAAAGGGATATTTCTTTATGCCTATGGTAGACCGTGCACCGATTGGGACATAGCTCAGCTGGAACTATTAGCTATTCATTCCTTAAAAGATGAGATAAAGGATTGGATGTTCAAATATAAAGGCATCATCATTGAAGGAGACAACTCAAATATCATTTCCTATCTTCAAAAAGTACAAACAGATGAGGGTATAGATTTTTTACATAATTTCAACTTTGTCATTTTTAATTGTATAGGTCATGTTAACAATGAGTTAGCAAACTTGTGTGCTAACTATGCTTTATTTAGTAGTTTCAGTTGGGATGATTTCTCTTTGAATAAGATTCCTCCTATTTTTAATAAATTGAAGGAGGAATCATCCTTGTAGTTGCTTCTTTTATTTTAATATATTAAGCTTTGGCTTTTTCTTCAAAAAAAAAAGGGAATATTTTTATCATAGCCCTTATATAGTAAACATGCTAAACTATCAAAATAATCCTAAAGCATCCTACCTAATAGACAATCTTTGATCGAAGTCATATGTCACACGACATAAATGATTTTTTTAATAATTTGTTGAACTAAATAAAATGTCCTTTTACTAAGTGAGGTCAAATTATAGTCATAATGAACATAGCACCTGAGGTTATAATAATTATATGGTTGTAAGTTAGCTTCCCCTTTTATTAGTTGATAGAAACATAAACTGATTGTCTTATATTCACTTTTTTTTTTTTTTTGCAAATCACCATTAAAAAGGGTAAATAAATTGGAATACTAGTGTTGAAATTAGCTCTCAACTATATAATCCATGAAAGCAAAATGGGAAAGAGTTAATGATGTATAATAATACAATGGAAAAAGTGATTGTATAGTTTTTCTTTCACCTTCTATACTTCTTTTCTTTATATATCAGCTAGTGCTAGCTACATTTTTTTTTTGCCTAACACATCTAAAAGTGATATACTATTATCTTCAATGAAATAGGACAAGGTATAAATAAGTAGTGCTAAGGATAAAGTTGAAAAAATCTAGTGGTAAGAAATTGTTCCTTCTATTTAATATGCATTGCATCGAGTTGCCCCATCTTTAAGAGAATCCATGTCCAGAGTGATGTTAACACTTATCAGTTCATCTGGAGACAAAGATGCATAGGTGTCAAAAACTTTGAAAGTGTGGATTTTTGGATGTGAGGAGTCAATTAAACTGTACAAGCTTTATAAATAATGAGTTTGAAGAAGGGGAGTGGACCATGTTTTCCTAGGATTAATTTGTAGTAAGTTCTAGATGGAAACTAAACTTTGGATATATGGACCATGACATGGTCGCTTAAAGTCATTCCTCCACATCTATACATTGGCAGCTTGTTTGAATTGCTCATTGGATGCAAGTAATTTGGTTCTCACTTTCTGTAATATTGATTGGTAATGATCAATCCCTTAATTATATGTAATGTTCTAACATTTAGGAAGGAAACTAATGTCAAGAATATGATTGGGCATTTTGGTGTAAATATAGCTATCAATAAAATAGTTTGTCATAGAGTATTATGCAAATTCAACTTGGCTAAGGGCACACTCCCACTACTTTGGATTATTTGGCATTAGACACCAAAGCATATTACCAAGTGTATGATTAATTACATTGGTTTTCCCTTCTAATTGTGGCTGATACACAAAGCTTAGTATAATTTTAGCTTATAATTTTCAAAATAACTCTCTCCAAAAGTGGCTAATGAGCTTTATGACTTGATATAAAGTAATGTTGCATGGTAATCCATGTAAATGAATAATATCTTTGAAAATTAAGTGAGTTTTATTTATTGCATATAAAGTATTTTTAGAAGCTATGAAGGGAACCATTTTTATAAAATATGTCTATAACACCATGATCAAATCATATCCATATTTTTTTCAAGGTAACCCTTACACAAAATCTTAATTGATATGTTCCAAAATTAAATATATAACTAACAATGGTGCATATAAGTTAGTGTTTTGACTTGTACCTTTGAACTCTTAGCAAATAGAGCATCATTGAATGAACCTCATCATGTATCTTCTTAGTTGTGTCAAAAAGAAAACTTACTTGTAGCAGAGTTAAAGTATTTTCCCTCCCTAGGTGGGCGGCCAACCATCCATTTTGAGTATCTTTTATTAGTTGATGCTACTATGAAGCTTTTGGGGGATGAAAAGTAAATTCCCTTTAAAAAAAGAAACCATACTTAATGGAATAATCAACAATTAGTTTTGCATTAATGAACTAGCTAGATGTATCCAACCTCTTTGTTTGATTGATATAATTCCTTCACGCACTCTTGCCTGTAAGCTCTATCTATAGCTTCCTTAACATAGCGGCACTTCTACCAAAAGCATCGAAACTCAATTTTCTTCACCCTTATTGTGTATTAATATAAAAGTAAATCACTATAGGAATAAAATCCAATGAGAATTCATGTGAATAATCATCTTATTGTTATATAAAAATTATAATGTTGTACGGTCACTACATAATACAAAATCTTGATCCAAAAAAATAATGTTCCCAATGTTTGAGGCTCATATCACTACATAATTCTTATTTGTAAACCATCCACTTTTTCCTAGTTACACTGATCTTTTCTCTAAAATATTTGATGGGTTAACCTATTTAAGTCAGCATACAACAAGTGCAAATTCCTAAAGAATTTGTATTTACTTGGAATGGCTTTTCAATTTTTGGTAAAGTAAGAATGGGAGTGAAGTTTAGTGTATATTTAGTAGTCAAAAATACTTTAATGTTGTGCTAACCAAGTAAGAGTTTATGTTTTAAATAGTATATTATGGAAGCTATTAGAATGTTGAATCCTTAAATGAGTTGATGTAAAAAGTTAGCGAGCCCATAGAAGCTATGAAAATCAAATAAGTAGTGGAGTGTAGGCTAATATAAGATAGTACTAACCTTGCATGGATTATCCTCGATGTCTTTATCCAATACAATGAATCCCATGAAGTATACTCGATGTGTTACAAATTAACATTTATCAATATTAAGATATTGTTTGTGAGTTATTTAAACTTGAAAATTTTGAGTTAAATGTGATATAAGTTCATTCAAGGATGTTCTAAAGATGAGAAAATAGACTGCAAAAAATTTCCCAATGAAAGATTTCAATATCTCATTTACAAGTCATAGGAATATAGAAGATGCATGCATAAACCAAATGGCATAACTTTCTATCTATGCAGTCTTTAGAACATCTTATAAGCAGTCTTCCACTCATCATCTGGCTGAACAAATCTTTGGTGATAGCCACTTTAGAGATCTAGCTTGGACAAAAAACATGAACCCACCAATATGTCCAATAATTCTACAAAATATGGTATAGGAAAACAATATTTCATAGTAATTATGTTGATTGGTTAGTTATAAATACAAATTTCTCACTTTACATCTTTCTTTAGAACTAAGAGTGTTCGGATAGTAGATAGAATCAAGCTTGATTGAATGAGAAGGTTATCTAGAAGTTCTTAAACATGATTATATAGGAAGCTACTTTTTGTGAAGTTCATCTTGTAGTGGAAAAGGTTAGGTAGAGTAGCTCCAAGAATTAGATCAAATTGGTGTTGTATAGTGCATAAATGTGGCAAGTCAGAGGGAAATTAAATGGGTCTATCATCTACAAACTGCTCTAACATCTCTTGGATAACTTCAGGTAACTATTTATGCTCTCTTTCAGATCATGTTTCTATTACTACTAGTGCAACTACAACAAAAACAACTTCTCATCCCACAAACAACATAGTTGTTCATGAGACTAAATTAAGAGCTATTTTATTCCTTTAGTTTTTATTGGGTGCTTCAGTAAAATAGGGAATAAGCCACGATCTAGCATACATCCATATCAATTACATCATACAATACTTCACACATGTATTATTTACCTATAGAGAATATGAATCAACACATTTGAGATACTTAAATATTTATTCCTTTCATGGCCCAACTGATATTGTATGGATGTGGATTTTTAGTTTAAAGTGATATACTTCAGATTGACACACTATATTTCATTATCAATAACTAGTTCACATTTCTTTCCATTAAAAGTACAATTGGAACATAAAATGGAATTATGTTGGGGTTGATGTGTTAGAAAGGTGTTAATAAGAACTTTTCTAAAACACATATAATTAGTTCTCCAACATTAGCCTTTAGATCAATAATCTCTTTTTTTGTTCCTTCTCATCTAGTGGTGATAGTAATTGATTTTTCTCCCTTTTTATAATTTGAAGTTATGGTTTCTTAGGATATTCATTTAATTTTTTTCAAGGGTGAAAGTACCTATAGCATTTAAAATTAGTAGGCATAAAATAAAGGTTATCTTTAGGAGTAACTCACGACTGAGCAGGTAGTTTGGACTCTCCTATAGTATTATTACTCAACCCAGGTTGTTGGGGTTATGCCTTATTTGGTATCTTGTTATGTTGCTTTGATTCGATACACTATTTAATGGGTTGATGACAAACTGAATGGATTATAGATTGTTAAGAAAGCTACATTTTAGCTTTGAGGGAAAAAAATTAAAGACCTACAAAAGTGACCACACCAAATTAAGCTCTATTTTTTCTTGTATGGTAGGTATCTTTCAATCAACCAATGTAATATGTTACAAATTATTTTTCAAACTCATTAAGGTTATTCATAACAATCAAGCATTAGAACTCTTTTATATATTCATTGACATCACAGTTTCCTTAAATATAGTGTTGATACTTCATGTAAAGCATTTGTTCAAAATTAACTAGGTGGAAGTGACCTCATAGTAGTTATTTCATTTGATAACATATGTGAGCACAAGCTTTCCCTTCTTGTTGTCAATTTTGTAATAGTTGTTTCCACCAAGAACTGATGCCTCCTTGTAAGTGATAAGTGACGTACTTCTCCTTTCATTTTATGGAAATGTCTAAATATTCTATGAAAGTTTCAATTGCTTGCTACCAATCAAGATAATCCTCAAATTAAAATTGACCATCAAAGATTGGCATATCTAGTTTAACTCAGAATTCCCCATTTTTTTTTTTGACAATGTATGTCCTGCAATCCTCTCAACAATTTATGAACAACATTTTGACTTTCATCAAATTCCGTGACATCCCAATGATGCTGCAAGCTCACCCTCTAAAATAGTGGACTCTTAAACATTTGTAGACAAAGTCCCAAATTTTAGTGAGAGAGAGTCTCAGATTTTAGTGAGAGAAAACTTCTTTTTTTATTTTTCTTTTCTTGATTTCCTTATTTGTTTCATTATAGTGATAAAGGGTCACTGGTCATCTATTTTTGATGACTAGAATACCTCCATTCCCCTTTTTGCTAGAAATCCTAACCTTTGTTGGGATTCTGAAGATAGAAGTAACATTAATCAGGAGGAATTATGTAATGCAAGGTTTAAGCAATGTCCTTTGTTTATCAATGAAGGATGTATTCCACATGTTCATGATCTTGTTCCTATGGAAGAAAAGGAAAAAGGAATTTTATCTGCTCAAATTTCAAGTTAAAAGGAGAAGATATTACCTCCTAAGGCATTTCTTTCATCACCATTGAAAGGTATTATATCTATAATTGACGCTCAAGCAAATTATTTTGAAGCTTCAACATCTACAGGTTTCAATTTAGAAGTTAAATAGTTTTTGAATCCTTCTATTATTCCTATAAATTAGGAGAGTTTGATTTCAAATATTGTGAATAAGTGTTTGGATTCTAAAGTTAAAAATATTAATGATAATCCATTTTCTAAGAATGGATCAGTGAATGCGTCGATTAAGACTCAGTATATCAAAGTGAGTCATTTGGAATCAAATTTTGGTGACTTAGAAGATGTTAGTGTTATTAAATTTAATATAGATAAGGAATGTAAAAAATTTCAATTATTGCAGAAGTTGCTGGTGGTAAAAGTTTTTGGTAAAAATGTTCCTTTTTCTCTTTGTAGTATTGAATTAAGGCATCAATGGAGTAAATTTGGGACCTTTCATCTAACTTCATTGGGCCTTTATTGGATATTATGTTCTTTACATTCATCTCAAGCTATGGAAGAAGCGATAAGTTGAGGACCATGGTATTTGGTAGGACATATAATAGGGATGGATAAATGGACACCTCAATTTTCCCCATGTCTGTTGAAAGGCCTATCCTCACCTATTTGGATTCGGTTGCCTCATTTACCTTTACATTTTTGGGATGAGATTAAAGTTACTATGATTGTTTCAAAGATAGGGGTTCCTATGTTTTTAGATGGAAACATGTTTAAATGGGGAAGGCGAGAATTTCCTAGAGCCTGTGTTCGTATCAATCTGGACTCTAAATTATCTCATGGAGTTTGGATTGAAGGTATATATGGTAAATTCTTTTAGAAAGTGGATATGAAAATATTTTTTCATTTTGTTTCAAATGTGGTAAGATAAGCCATGTAGTTGGAATGTGTCATGTTGTCAATAATGAAGGTCAAGCTAATGGAATTAAGGAAGTGAAGAGTAATGGCTGTCAGGGGAATGTTTCAATTTCTTATAATATAATGACTGAGAAGGTATTGGAGGGGAAATTTGGTTATACAAATTTGAAAACTATGTATGGTCCTATGATGCATGTGAAGTTTAGGAAAAAAATAGTAGAAAATATGGGAAAAGTGTCAAGAATTTTGATTCTTTGCATCAAAATTCTTCTATGAAGCCTCAAGATCATAAGACTAATGTAAACCTACCCTCTTCTAATAATTTTAATGTATTATCTCATGAAAATTTTCCTGGTATGGCTATAGTGGTTGAAGATATGATATTGGAAGGGAGTATTCTGGATTCTGGAATCAAAGTATCACTTGTAGAAGTGGTTGTTGAATCTAAAAATTCTACTGAAGAGCATGTGAGTATAGTAGAATCAGAAGTTATATATGGTGGAACTCGAAATACTATGTATGATGCCTTCAAGATGGTGTCTAGAGAGGTAGACCCTGATGCTAAAGGAAAGGATGGGTTATCGATTCAAGCTATTTTTAAAATTGAAGTGATGGAAATTGAAAAGAAGAGACTTGAAAGTATTAGTGGAGAGGGATCTCAGCCTCAACAGAAGATGGAAGATTTAGGGACATCTCCCAATCATGATGTTCCAAAGATAAGTTCAATTTCTTTATAATAGCAATAAGGAGATAAGTTTGTTTTTTATTAAACAAAAAAGCACTAAACAATTTAAATTCTTAAGACCTATTGAAGATTTTCCTAGGAAAATAAAAATTGCCTGTAATTTTAAGAGTGATGGGTGTGATTCATTTAATATTATTTCTTGAGGATGACCTTTATGTTTTGGTTCAGGAAAGGAGATTTTAAGAGGGAAGCTTGTTTCTATTCAGATCAATTGTTATGAGTAAGGAAGTCTGCATTAATTATATAGTTGAATATGAAGCTCAGGATTCATATTTGGTTGTTCAGATCTTCTTGATTCAAGAAGATCATAATTTTATATTTGAAGACTTAGTTATTAATTCCTATTGGAAGTCTCAGTTTAATATGAGGGATTATTTTTTGAACAAGTATTTGGCTGCTTCTGATGTAAAGGTACAAGCTGATGATGCTCATTCTAGAAATCTTGTAAAGGAATTTACCTCTAATTTGAAGTCAGATGGCATATCTATGGCTACAACTGATGTTGGTGAAGATTCCTTAGGCAAGATTATGGTTGAAGTTGGTGAACTAATTATTTTTCTGTCAGATGTGTGTTGTTTTTTTTATTTTTTTGTAGTTTTTTATTTGCATTATGGAATTATAGTAATGTTATTTGGGATTCTAACTAGTTGTCAGTTTTTATCTTTTGGGAAAGATGGGATACTAACAAACCTTTTAGGTTGTTTAATATTTGGTACCTCATCACCCCAATTGGTTTAAAATGGGAATTAATGGATCTCATTTCCATTATGATACTTCCATATTGACTTTTTGCTTTTTTCTTTCTACTATGTAATAGTTTTTATTTCCTGATTTTAATGCAATTTGCATTCCTTCAAAAAAAAAAAAATATAACCACAAGTTGGCAATATGGGGGCTAGTGCAGTACAGTAAACCATTGGTTGTAATGCTCTACCAGATCAAATAGCTTGCAATTCTTGTTTCTCTTCTACAAAAAAAGAAAGAATTTAATAGATGTCATCTAATTGTTTTACCACATTTTGTGTTCATCCCAAAGGGTTTATAAGCTCTAGTTATCACCAAAAGCCATTTTATACTATAGTAAAAATGCCCTTATAATGAAAATTTTTCACCAAAAATTTTGGATGCTTTAGCGATGAATTTTTCAGAGAAGCCTCCACCATAATTTTTTATGAAAACTTCCCCTCAAAAATTGCATTGATAATTAGTTAATTTGACATATTTTTTTCAATAAAAAATTACTTACTTTTTTATAAAACAAAATATGTTGCAATTATCTCTAGAAGGAAACCCATTCCCCTATACCATTTCACATGTTTTTCTCTCCCAAACATAGCTCTCAGCCTCTCTATCCCTTGACACAGTTCAAGGTAATTTCCAGCCCATTGTCATCCATTCCTTTGAGATTTGAAAGGCTAAAACTTCTTTTCTTTGATTTTTTTGAATGTTTTTAAGAATTTAACCATTAGGAAAGTGATGGTTCTAATTAATATCAAATTGAGTCAAAGAAAGGGCTAATTTAACTTGGTCATAAGTATGTTTAAGAATATTAATCTAAAGCCCTACTACAACATTCACTAATTGAGACTACACTTTACTTTCTTTTGTTTAACATTTCACATAATCCTTTTAGTCATAGAGGTTGGATTACCACTTTCTTTATTATTATTTATTTTTAGTCTTTATTTTTTTTCAGGGAATACATATTTTTGGTATTGATTTGACATGTAAATATCTTCTATAATATATTGACCGCATAATTGCATACTTAATCATCTTCTTTAGCATATTATATTTATGTATATAGTTCTAATTTGTTTTTAAGGGTGCTTGGTTGTGGTGTGTGAATTTTCTACACTAGGGTTCTCACCCTACCTGCCCTTGTTGGCATATGTTCATGACCCTCGATGTTTACTCTACTTTTAGGGAAGTTTTCTCCTTGTTTGTTCCTTTTCTCTCCATCTCATTTCCTCTTCTACATTTTCCATGAATTTTTTTATTTCTTTTCTTCTAATTTTTGCACCTTCATCCATTTATATAGTTTGAATGGAAGTTAATCGATTGAAAAATCATAGTTTTTAAATGGACAAAAGAACTCTCGATCCTATTTAGATGCCCTTTATCGTGCTTCCCCTTTGGTGGTTTTTCTTAAACTCAAAACTATAACCCATCATGGGTTACTATCCCTTTGGATTTTGAAAGATGAGATTCTTGCTCTTACAGGCCTTTCAAATTTGCTTTAATTGTTATATTCCCTAATCATAGGCTAGCTCTCGACTAAATCCATATATTTTTCTTTCAACTTAACCTTATTGGTAATTTTTGGGTTACCTTATTAAACTTAAGACATATATTGATTAAACTTATGAACTATATGGATTATAATAGAGTTTTTGCAATCACTCTTTGTTAGCAATTGCTTTATGAAAGTGATCAAGTGGTCTCCTTTTTATGACATTATTGTTTAGTCGTCATCATCCTTATGTGAGTTTCATTTCCTAACCTTTAGCCCCATCTATTTTCTCCATATATCCTTCATAATTTAGGATCTTTATTTGGTCACCCCTTAATTGTTATGAATCTATTTTCAGATAATATAATTTTAATGATAGCAAATACTTCTATTTCTCTACGACTACCTTGCCTACTAACATTTCAAGTCCACAAGATCAAACTGCAATTTGAACCAGTTCAAGATTGGGTAAACTAGGACTGAGTCAATTTATAAACTTTTCCTTTTCTTGAGTCTATTGTAAACGATGTGGTTCCTGAAGCTAATAACCATGTACACACACACTTGGGAAAATTAATGACTATTTTTGAGTTCTCTGTTTTTGCTCATATCATTCAGGATGATCCATAAATCATCTTGGACGATCAGTTAAAAATAAAAATCCTAATTAGGGCATCCTAGTTAAGGAAGCCATCATTAAGTGCATCATCCTGGATGATATTCATATCGGGTAGGATGATAGGCTCAAATAAGGAAGAATCATTTGCCAGATCTGTTTAGGTAGCTTTTTTTTTTAGACATCGTCTAGGATATTATCCTGTATGATGCAATATAATTATGCCTAAATTAATCTGGTAATTAAGGAAAGCAATTAAGGTTTGATTGCTTGATCATATTTTCCTGGACGATCGCAAGATCGGCTGGGACGATCAGTTCAAAAACCTTAGTTATTCCCGGACGACCAAACATCAGCCACCTTACTTTTAAGGTGATGTTCTAGATGATATTCTTCAAATTGTACTAATTGTACAGGATGATATATTATCATCCTAGATGATATGAATAATTTCCTTCTAATCATCCTAAACCGTCCAAGTTGATTGAGTGAAATTTGCGCTAATCGTCCAAGATGATATTTATATCATCCTAGATAATAAAGTTGGTTTATTGTAATTAAGAGCTATTCTGAAGTTATTCTACATAAGACATCTTGTTCTACCCAAGAGATTATCTTTTGTTGCTATCTTAACCTAAGAGAGCCTAGAGGAGAGGGAGAGAAAGAAAGATAGAGAGAGGATCTTGTGAGGGGGAGTTGATGAGGGATTTCACAAAGGTCGCTCCAAACAAGGATTCAAGATGTCTTCTCTGATCATCGTCCCTTATTCTTGGAGGTTCAAGATAGTTCCACTTCAGCAATCGATCAAGGTTCTCTGCCTGCTTCAGGAGGAAGAAAAAGGAGTTGGGTTCTCTGCCTCACCAGTGTCAGTGGAAAGGAGGTTTTGTAAAGGCTTCTTCTCCTAGCTGTGAGAGAAAAAGGAGAGTCACTAAGTTTAGTGCAATACTCAGAGGGCACCTCTGAGGAGTGGACGTAGGTCTATTTGATCAAACCACTATAAATTTCTATGTTATTTACCACTGCATTTTTCTCATTTAATTTTCACACATTAGGTTTCTTTGTGGTGAATTTTGGTTTGGTTGAGTTTGTATTTTTGATTGAAAGATTTTTAACATACCAATTCACCCCCCACTTGGTTAATCTTGGGACTAGTTCATTAGGGCTTAACATTCCTGTCAAACTTTCAAGCTAGTTTATAAGGGCTTAACATCCCTAACAAACTTTCAAGTGGTATCAGAGCAGGATTCATAAAATCTAGTCTTTGAAAACTTTTGAATTTTGATCTATGGCTAATTGCGATAATCATAATACTACGAAATGGTACTCTATTACTTGACCACCTTTGTTTGATAATATTCCTTTTAATTTTTAGAAAACTCACATGTCTATTTTTTACAATCGATTGATTATCGCATGTGGATGCTTATTAAGGATGGTTATACACCTCCTTCTTATAGAATTAATGGCATTAAAACTAAACTTCCTTTTACTAAATAGACTTTTAATGAAAGAGATTTAGCACAACATAATGTGAAATGTTTGAATTATTTTTTCTATGCTTTAAAATCTAAAGATTATATGTATGTTTCAACTAGTGCAACTAGTAAAAAAATTAGAGATAGATTATGTATTACTTATGAAGGAACCAATGAGGTTAAGCAATCTAGATTGAATATATTGTTGCATGACTATGAACTTTTTCGTATGAAACCTTCTAAATCAATTTCTGACATGTATACTAGGTTTACTCAAATTGTCACCATATTGCATGCTTTAGAAAAAGAGCTAACTAATTTTGAAATAGTAAATAAAATTTTGAGATGCTTGCCTTCTTCTTTTGATGCTAAGATCACTTCAATTACTGAATCTAAAGATTTAAATACTTATTCTATTGATAATTTACTTGGATCACTCATTCCTTACAAGCAAGGGGGTGAATCAAATAAATCTTGATACAGGTGAGAAAAGGAAGGAGAAATATATGGCGCTGAAGGCCAACAATATGGACACAAATTCTTCTGGGTTTCAAAGCGATGATGTTGCCTTAATCACGATGAAATTCAAAAGCTTTCTAAGGAAGAAGCACAAGAACCATCATATGTGGAATAAAAATAAGGGTAGCAAAAATTTTAGGAATTCTAATGATATGATCTGCTTTGAATACAGAAAGCCGAGACATATTAAAGCTGATTATCCTACTCTTAATGCTCACTCAAGCAAAGAGAAGGGTGAGGAGAAACCCAAGTTCAAAAAGGATAAGAAGATGTTCCAAAAGGCATTCTAGGCGAATTCAACATTGGACTCCGCTAAGACTTAAGTTGAAGAGGAGACAACAAACTTGTGCTTGATGGCGGATAATCGTCTTGGTCAGTTTGACCAAGAAGAGGTATGTGAACTAACCTACGAAGAATTACTTGAAGTTTCTGAACAAATTAATGTATCATATAGGAAACTTAAGAAATCACATGCTAGTTTGAAATTGGAGTTTTTAAATTTACAAAAAGAGCATGAAATTTTACTTAAAGATCATTCTACAATCAATAGAAATCACATGTCATAACTTGATGAGTTTAATGCATTAAACAAAAAATATACTGAATTATCTGATGCACATGATTCCTTGAAGTCATCTTATGCTGACTTAGAAAAAGAGTTTAAGAAATTAGAAAATCTCAAATCTTTTAAAAATAACAAACCAACATTGCATGCATCACATAACTTTAAAAGGAAGCATTACTACCCGAATAGATTAGTAAATCCTTTTCTTGGTGTTAGATATTTTTTATGCGGCATGTTAGGACACATTTCACATACTTGCACTATTCATAATAGTACACATTGGGTGTGGAGACCCAAATTACATGATTCACGGCATAACATACATGCATTGTATTCTTCTTTCCATAAGAAAGGACCAAAACATGTTTGGGTTTCTAAATCTGACGTCTAATGATTTTGTAGGCATGCTTTCACAAAAGGTCTTATGAGAGCATGTGGTACTTGGACAGTGGATGCTCATGACACATGACTGGAGATGTTAATCAATTTATTTCGCTGGAGGCCAGGGTTGGAGGCTAGGTTACTCTTAGAGATAACACCACCAGGAAAGTAGTGGGTGCATGTATAATCAAAAACTCCAAGAACCTTTTGATTGAAAATGTTTTGCTTGCAGATGGACTGAAACATAACTTGCTCAGCATCAATCAGCTTTGCGATAAAGGTGTCATCATAAAATTCTTTGCAAATAATTACATTATAAGCTTAAATAACAATATTATTTTGTAGGGAAAGTGGATCAATAATGTTTACATACTTGAATTAAATAATATTGAATGTGCTAATTCATTTTGCTTAAAAACTATTGCTGATAATTCATGGTTGTGGCATAAGAGGTTATGTCATGCCAGTACAAAAACTCTTAGGAGAGTGACCCAGAAATACCTAGTTAGAGGTATCCCCAAGCTAAAATTCTCTAAAGACCATCTTTCTGATGCCTGCCAACTAGGGAAGCAAGTCCAATCCTCTTTTCACTCCATTAAGAACATTAGCACTTCTAGATCATTAGAATTCTTTACATGGATTTGTTTGGACCTATTAGCATTACCAACTTAGGGGGAAAAGTCTATATATTTATGATTATCGATGTCTACTCGGAGTTTACTTGGATTAGATTCTGTCACATAAGAATAAGTCTTTTGATGAGTTTAGATCCTTCTTCACTTGGATTCAAAAAAAGCTAGATTATGAGATTTTGATCATCCATAATGACCATGGGGGAGAGTTTAAAAATGAGAGATTTGGAGACTTCTATGAGGATAAAGGGATTAGTCATAACTTCTCATCTCTTATAACCCATCAACAGAATGGGGTAGCTGAAAGAAAGAACCAAACCTTAAATGAAGCTGCTAGAGCCATGCTTGCTAAGTATTCACTTCCAAAATACTTTTGGGCTGAAGTGGTAAACACAACTTTTTATGTGTTCAATAGGGTGAATGTTAGAGCCAAATTTAATAAGACACCCTATGAGATCCTTAAGGGTAGGACACCTAACCTTTCCCACCTCCACATCTTTGGCTGCAAGATTTTCATTCTTAATAATGGAAAGTCACACTTAGGAAAATTGGACCCAAAATCTGATAAAGGAGTGTTCAAAGGATATTCAAGTGTGGGGAATTCCTTTAGGGTGTTTAATAAGAGGACTTTGGTTGAGGAGACTACTAATGTAGTGTTTAATGAATCTGATCCTAAGAAGTCTAGAGCTGAGGATGAAGATGAAGTTGGAGAGATTACCATAGGAGTTAAAAATTTGGAGAAGATGATAGAACCCTAAAACACTGAAGGAGTAGGTGAGATTACCCAAGGAGTAGAAAATGTAAATTTGGAGGAAAGGGTTTAACCTACGTACACCTTGCTTAGAGATTGGAGATATTCTTTGAGTCATCCTAAAGAACTGATTATAGGAGACCCTTTTGAAGGTGTTAGGACTAGGCATGGACTTAGGAAGGAAGTGAACCACTTTTCCTTTATCTCAATGATTGAACCCGCCAACATCAATCAAGCCCTTTATGATGAGTTTTGGATCTTAGCCATAAAAGATGAATTAAAGTAATTTATTTGGAATAATATTTGGGAGCTTATAGAAAGACCAAAGGGATAAAGTTAAGTTGGAACTAAATGGGTCTTTAAGATTAAAATGAATGATTCTTGTGTGGTGGTTAGGAATAAGGAAAGATTGGTGACTAAGGGGTACAATCAAATATAATGGATTAATTTTGAGGAGACCTTTTCCCTTGTAGCTAGATTGGAAGCTATTAGAGTGCTACTAGTCTTTAACTGTTATAAAGGATTTAAGCTTTTTCAAATGGACGTTAAGATTGCCTTTTTAAATGGGGTAATAAAAGAGGATGTGTTTTTTGAGCAACCCCCAGGTTTTGAGAGTTTTCAATTTTTAAATCATGTTTTCAAATTAAAAAAGGCCTTATATGGATTAAAGCATGCACCCAGAGTTTGGTATGAGAGGCTTAGCACATTCTTACAAGAGAGGGAGTTTGTCAAGGGGAGCGTAGACACCACCCTTTTTCTGAGGAAAGTAGGAGATGAATCACTCATTATTCAGATTTATGTTGATGATATACTTTTTGAATCTTCTGATAAAAGGCTATGTGATGATTTTTCTGAAATAATGAGTAGGGAATTTGAGATGAGTATGATGGGTGAGTTGTCCTACTTTTTGGGCTTTAGCATAAGACAATTAGATGATGGAACCTTTATAAATCAATCAAAGTACATAAAGGACTTCTTGAAGAAATATGAAATGGATAAAGTTAAGCTAATTAATACTCCCATGATTTCTAGTGTTCTGTTGGACAAGGACCCAAATGGAAAAATAGTTGATCAAAAGAAATATAAAGGGATGATTAAATCTTAACTTTACATGACTTCTAGTTGACCTGATATAAAATTTAGTGTTTGTCTCTGTATTAGATTTTAAGCTGATCCTAAAGAATCCCACCTGATTGTAGTTAATAGAATTCTTAGATACCTCTTAGGAACTCAAAACTTAGGAATCTGATATCCTAGGAACAACACTTCTTTTGAGATTATTGGATATTCTGATTCTGATTTTTTAAGATGTAAAGTGAATAGAAAGAGCACTTATGGGACTTGCCAATTTATAGGATAGTTCTTAGTCTCCTTGTCTAGTATGAAGCAAAACTCTGTTGCACTTTTCACTGTTGAAGCTGAATACATTACTTTAAGAAGTTGTGTAGCCCAAGTCCTTTGGTTGAAGCAGCAAGTTTTGGATTTAGGATTACCTATAGGCACAATTTCAATCCTTTATGACAACACTAGTGCCATCTGTATTTCTAAGAATCCTATCCAATATTCAAGGACCAAGCACATAGACATAAGGCATCACTTTATTAGAGACCATGTGACCAAAGGAGATATTGAGTTACACCATGTGGCAATTGAGAATCAACTGGCTGACATCTTTACTAAACCACTGGCCTTCGACACTTTCAACACTTTAAGAACCAGATTGGGTGTGATTGACATAAATGTATGAACTTGATTCTTACTTATTTCTGATCTTTTATATGTTGGTTGTTATTTTCCTTTTGTAGTATTTTCCTTGCTTATTTTAACTTTTCATATATTTCATTTTTTATTTGATTTTCTTTGTTGTTTTATTTTATGTTAATCAATGCTGAATTGATATCTTGTGCCATATTTTTTCTTTTGAAAATTTGTAGTCAATGATTGGCATCTCTAAATCAGTTAAAGGGGGAAACATCGTTGATTGTTTCCTTTCTCTAACTTCTTTTAGTGGTGTAATTTTTTTTTCTAAACAAAAACCTATCTCGCATTAATAATTGGACTTTGAATTTAAGATCTTTTCAATCTTGCTATTGTAATCTATCTTATGTATTTAATATTCAAAGTCTTTATTTTTCCTTCAAATTTTTATAATCTTGTCGTTGAATTTATCATATGATTTTTTATTCTATTTTGTTATTCATTCTTCCTTATATTAGAGAGTGAGTTTTTTTCTTTAATATCTAGAAGATATAATCGCAACTGAGAATATTTAAGAATTTTGAAAAAGGGATCTAGCTTGCAAAATAAATAAATAAATAAAAAGTGGCCAATTATGCCAAAATTAAAATATGTGCAATGACGTCAAATTGAAAAAAATATACATACACAAAGTGTATCAAAAATCAAAAGATGCGCAAAGAGCGCCAATGAAATTGACAAGAGGTATAAAATGAGCCCACCAAAAGCAAGCTACCACTGTTTCAAAAATTTTTAAATCATAGAAGAATTCATGTGTCACTTGATATCTTTCAAAGGCTTGATTTTAGAATTTTTGATCGTAACTAATTACTTTGATGTAATATTCTATAAAATGTTTTTCTCAAACCAAGTCTTGAATGCATCCTTTTTCTTTTCCAATTATTTTTTCTAATTTAGATTCTTGCTTTCAAAAGATGATTTTCCCTAGGAGAAGTCTGAGTTAGGGATAACAAGATCGGTTGTTCTACCACTAGTTTGGATTTCAATGATGTTAACTCATTGATTCTTACAAATTTTTTAATTCAATCATATGGAAAATTTATCATATTCAAGTCTTGATTAAAAAAAACCTTTATTTTACTTTTATTCTTTTTAATGTTTGACTTTTTTGTATTTTATCCCTTTTAAGTTGATTTTCATGTGTTTGGGCCTTTTTTGATCATCTTCATCCATTATCTATTTTAAAACTTTTTTTCACATCATCCCGAACAATATTTATATCCTGTTCAATTCACTCTTGACTCCTCTACTTCTTATCATCCTGGACAATTCATTATCATCCTGGATGATCTAATCATCTTCTGTTTCAATTATTTATGATCATCCTCGATGATCCTCCTCATCATGAATGATCTTCATAATTTCAGCTCAATTATTGGTGATCATCCTAGATGATACACCTACTCGTCCTAGATGATCCACATGATAAAGTTCGACACTCAACTTCAATTCAGCCGTTATGATCAATTATTTCTTATCATCCTAGACGATCCACTTAATCGTCCCAGATAATCTGCTTTTTCAACGGTCGTCTAGAATGACTCTTCAGGACGATCATCTGTGTCTTATCATCTTGAATGATATCTGATCGTCTTGGACAATATTATTGACATTTTGACAAATCATCTTGGACACAATTATTGCACCCAATCGGACTGGATGATTCTATGATCGTCAATGACGATCGGTCCAATTCTTTATAAACTGAGCCATTCAATCAATTTTTCTCACATAATTCCTCTTCAACTCTCTTTTGCTCTTATTTCCCTTCTGTTTATCTTAATTATGGCTGGTGGAAAGAGGTCTCTCCATCCTACTAGGAGTTCCTCGAGGGTAAATCTGGATCCTAGATTCACTAAGGTGGACGATCAAGCCGCTTATCAAATGTACAAGATGATCGAGATCATTATTTCCCGAACTGTCAATCCTCGAATTCTCTCATATCCTATACTTGATCTATTTGCTCACACTTCCTTATGCTTTCTCCTTACTCTTACTACCCCTTTCAACTTAGAGTTACTATTTGAATTTTTCATGAGCCTTCGCATCAATTCCTATTTTACTGCTCTTTGATCATATGTGAATAAATTACCTATCAAAATCACTTATCAGGACTATCAAGAGCTCCTATAACATTCTACCATAGGGGACAAACTCCACACCCTGTGTTCTGATCCTGACTACAATTGGGCTCCATCCAACCACTTCTTAAGGAAAACCAATATTCACTTTCATGTTGGAGAGTCAAGCACCTTACTCAAAGATGCTAGAATAATCTAACATGTCCTTCGCACCTCTATTCGTCCAAAAGCTGGTGATCGTGTTCATATTACTCCACTCCTTTCAATCACCACTTTCTACATTTTGGCCCGCCATGAATTCAATGCCACTGATCTGATTTTTCATTACATTGAGTATCTTACTACTATTTAAGATCTAGGACATAGGAGGAAGCCCAATCTTGACCTAGGACATATCATTACCTATGTCCTAGAATCCAAATACAACCTCCAATATCATGCCCCACTAAACTATCGGCATGTCTTCAACCCGAATAACTCCTTTCACATCTTTATAATACTCATCTCCACCCGGTGCACAAGGAAACTGAGGGAGCTGAGGAGGAGGCAGCTCCTGCACCTGTTCCTGCACCTACTCTGCTCCTCCAGTACTCTCAGCTACATTAGTTGGTCGCGCAATTCGACTAATGGGAGAATCGCTTCGAGACCTACGTCACTGCACAGGAGAAAAAACATGCAGAGGATGTTGCTCGCTTCAACTCTTATGTGGTTCACCAGCAGCACCAATATGACCAGGATATGGCCTGGCTTGGAGAGCAGTTTGCGACTCTTTCCAGTTACTTTCAGCCACATCCACCACCACCACCTCCTCCTTCTGATGATCAAGGGCCATCTTTCTTTTAGTTTGTTTTCATTATTTTAGTCTTCTCTTAGTTTTTCTTTAGTTCATGTGTTGTTTTTTCTTTTTCCCTCAACCTTTTTGTGATGTCAAAAGGGGAGTAGTTGTATTATTCTAGTTTGTACTGTTCTAGTTTATTTTTATTATTCTAGTTTATTATGTTTTTATGTTGGATAATTGAACTGTGTTTTTCCTCACACTATTTCCATTAAATTGCTCTGAACTACCTTAATTATTTTTTGTGTTTGACATCATCAAAAAGGGGGAGATTGTTGCAAATCTGTTTTCACGGAATATAATTTTGATGAAAACAAACACTTCTGTTTCTCTACGGCTACCTTGCCTACTAATATTTATGGTCCACAAGATCAAACTGTAATTCAAACTAGCTCAAGATTTGGTAAACTAGGTCTGAGTCAGTTTATAAACTTTTCCTTTTCTTTAGTCTATTATAAACGATATGGTTCCTGATGTTAAGTAACCATACACACACACACTTGGAAATTTTTTTAACTATTTTTAGAGTTCTCAATTTTTACTCACATCTTCTAGAATGATCCACAAATTATCCTGGATGATCAGTTAAAAATAGAAATGCTAATTAGGGCATATTGGTTAAGGCAGCCATCATTAAGTACATCATCTTAGATAATATTTGTATCGGCTGAGACGATAGACTCAAATCAAAAAGAATCAGCTGATATATCTATTTAGGTAGATTTTATTCTTGGACATCTTCTAGGACATTATCTTGGACGATGCAACAAAATTATGCCTAAATTAATTTGGTAATTAAGGAAAACAATTAAGGTTTGATTGCTCAATCATATCATCCTGGATGATCGCAAGATTGGCCGGGACGATCAGTTCAAAAACCTTAGTTATTCGTGGATGACCAAACATCGGCCACCTTCCAATGTTTCGAACAATATTCTTTGATTTGTACTAATCATATAAGATGATATATTATCGTCATGGATGATATGAACAATTTTCTTCTCATCGTCCCAAACCATCCGGGCTGATTGAGCTAAATTTATACTGATCGTCCAGGACGATATTTATATCATCCTGGACGATAAGTCAGTTTGTTGCAATTAAGAACTATTTCAAAGCTCTTCTATATAAGACCTCTTGTTCTACCTAAGAGATTATCTTTTACTGTTGTCTTGACCTGAGAGAACCTATAGGAGAGGGAGAGAAAAGGAGAGAGAGAGAGAGAGAGAGGATCTTATGAGGGGGAGTTTGTGAGGGTTTCACAAAGGTTGCTCCAAGCAAGGATCCAATATGTCTTCTCTGATCATCATCCCTTATTCTTGGAGGTTCGAGAGAGGTCAACTTCAGTAATCGATCAAGGTTCTCTGCATGCTTCATGAGGAAACAAAAGGAGTTAGGTTCTCTGCCTCATCGGTGTCGGTGGAAAGGAGGTTTTGTAAAGGCTTCTCCACTTGCTACAGGAGCAAAAGGAGAGTCACTGAGTTTAGTGTAATACTCAGAGGGTGCCTCCAGGGAGTGGACGTAGGTCAAGTTGTCCAAACCACTATAAATTTATGTGTTCTTTACTACTGGTTTTTATGCATTTAATTTTTGCACGTTAGATTTCTTTGTGATGAATTTTGGTTTGGTTGAGTTTGTGTTTTTTATTGAAAGATTTTTTTTAAATATCAATTCACCCCCCCCCCCCTCTTGGTTAGCTTGGGCTAGTTCATAAGGGCTTAACATCCCTAACAAACTTTTATTAATAACTGATAATGCTACATCGATTGGCTAGCGCCCCTCATTTGATTGTGTCCAAACTGAATTAGATATCACTAAATGCTATCCTGATATCATATAGCTTGGGACTAAAAATTTCTTTTTATATTCAACATGTTAAGATGGAGGATTTCCTTCCTTATTTTGATCATTGTAAATTCATAGGACACTTAAAAAATGATTGCAATACCCTTCACCCTCATTTAGAAATGGTTTCTATGAATATTCCTAAGATTGTGATTATTATTATTAAGGAAACCAATAATTTAATTCCTCATGTTATTTCTGATGTTGCTATTAAAGAAATGGTGGATACTTTTAACACTATAGTTGTTAATCCTAATTTATCTCCTATTGTTGGTCTTTATGATAATCTTTAATTTTTTTCTCTGTATAAAGATACTTTGAATCATCAGGTCGAAGATAACATGTTAAATGTTGCATATGGAGTCGATGTTGATTTGCCTGAATAGGAGGCACGTGGTATTTCTATTCTTGCATATATGCTTGATGGTATGGATGTTTCTTATATAGTACTTATAATTAGCATACCTTGCTAGTCTATTTCTGATGAAGCATTGTCAAACTTGGGTATGGGGAAACAATAATTTGTTTTGCATTCTAAAGATCTTTTTTATCATTCTGATTAGTTAACTCCCTGTGATTTATTAGGCAAATGGGGTTTTGGAGAGGGTAATGTTTCTCTTGGTAATGGCTTTCAGGAGGATTCTGATTTGAATTTAGTACAAGTTGGTAAAAAAACTTTTTAAAATGTTATTGGCAAGAAAAATAAGAAAAAATAAATAAAAATTTGGTGTAGTCTTTCAAGTATTGTGAAGGTTGACATACTAGATCTAAAGTATTCTCTAATCTTACTTCTAATTTTTATATATGTTCTTATTGAGTTCTCTTAGAGTTCAGACTTGTTATCATTATTGCTTGGCTTCAGTGTTTTCGGTTGGTTTGGTTCTAGTCACCTAGGCTCTTTCGTCTGGGTGCTATTTGGGCCCTCTTTTTGGATAAAACTCACAGAGGCGCGTAAACATTAATAAAAAAAAAAGGAAATCACAAGTTCTTATAGAACCTTCAGCTCTCTAAAAGTATTTCATTTGAAATAAAACCTATGAGCTGATGGTTTTACAAATTATAATGATAAGTAAAGAGAAAAAAACAACAAAAAGATGCACATGAAAAAAGAAAAAAAATGCACAAAAAGGTAGACGAAACTTCCATAGACTGTACAAGAATCCAATGGATCCAACAAATATAAAACTTGCAAGAAAACAACTAAAGGAACCTGCAAAATAAAAAGAAGAGAAACAACCTAACATACAATAAAACAATAGCCCGACAACCAACCAAAAGAAATAGCACCATCAACTAATAACCCTAAAACCACATTAACACATATACAAACACAAGAAAATGCACTGCACCCAAATAAAACAAGAAGGAAGGACAACACCGACTCCAAAGTATAGCAACAAACACAATTCAAAATACACATAGCAACTCCAGCACAGATAAGACCAACAACAACAAATTGAAAAAAAAAACCAAACACATCCCAACCACCAAACAAAGTTAGAGGAGGAGCAACAAAACTAAAGGAAGAATCAAAAAACCAAATTACTTCTTCAAAGATATTCTCCCTTGCCTCTTTCCTCCACTATAAGAAAAAGCTTTATGAATAATACAACCAACATTCAAACCATACATCTCATCAATGGGTTCATCTAATTCATCCCCATCACTACCACAAGAAGAGGAAATAAACCCATCTAACCAATAATATTGATCAACACCAGTATCTTTTGCATTTAACTCCAATTGAGCTAATAATGCATCATTTGAAATAAGAGAAATAGGGGCATTTAAAAAAGGTAAGTTAGCAACATCAACGTTAATAGGCTTCACAACAAGATCAGCCAAAGATGAATCACCAGAAAGAGACACCAAACCATAAGATGAATCAAATATATCAACCCTCCTAACATCACAAACACCCATAATAGCTTCTTCTAAATTCTTATGACTATCCTTGGCAACCATCTCAACAAGAATAGGAGAGACAACATGTTGGAGAGCAAACCCATAAATTAAAGACTAATATATATATATATATATATATATATATATATATATATAACGTAAACCTTTCAGATAACCTCACCAAGTGACAAAATATGGAGGGCAGACCTATTGCAAAGCAAAGCTTGGGTTGTAGCAGCAACTCTTATTCTAATTATGAGCTCGATCTTGTTGAATGCAAAATCATAGTTATTAACACTTTAGTTCTTGCAATCATTACCTTTGGAAATTCAACTGTTGATATAAGCAACAATTATTACTTGCACACAATTTTTAAAGCTGATTTCCCTCCTTGTGGAAGAGATTTCAAGAACCATGAAGCCATAGGAAGATTCCACAATGGAAAATTAACAACTAACAAAACTACTAAAACACTGGGATTTGCAACATTTCTAGTAGCTTATCTGAGTCCTCAGGCTTCAGAAAAGAAACCTTCTGATAGGAGCAAATTTTGCTTCTACTGCTTTTGGGTATTATGATGGCACTGCAATCTTATATCATGTCTTACCTTTATCCATGGGCGGATCCACCCATAGCTTAGGGTGGGCAAATGCCCACCCTCAAAAATTTTTTTTCTGGGGAGATTTTGAAATATTTTGAATATTTTGGGCATTTTGCCCCCCCTCAAAAAATTTTTTTGCCCTACTTTTATCAATCCTAAGCATTTTTGCCCATCTCTTACAATTTTTTTTTTGCCCACCCTAAAAAAATAAGCTGGATCCGCCCCTAGAGCTCGTCCCATCGTCTGCCGTCGAGATCATCATCTAGCTCGAAATTTCCTGCTTTTGAGATTGTCATCAAGCTCGTCCCATCGTCTGCCATCGATATCGTCGTCGAGCTCAAAATTTCCCGCTATCGAGATCGTCGTCGAGCTCATCCCGTCGTCGTAGTCACGTCATTGAGATTCATTATTTTTTTTATTTCCTGCTCGCGACTTTGATTTCCCGCTTCATGGATTTGCATTTCCCTCCTATGAGTTCCGCCGTCGAGCTGCTCGACGAGCTGACGATTCGAGCCGCTCTAGCTCGATAAGTCGTCGAGCTCGAAATCGTGTTCGAGCTTGACTCATTGAGCATGTTACCGAGTCGAGCCCAAGTCAGCTCCCGAGTAGGCTTGACTAATTTGCACCCCCTATATAGCACTAGGGCTTTGAAGTCGCTGTGGTGTTGAATCAATTGGTGCCTCGGTGCTTATGCCAACTTGCATTTCTAAAGCATTTTTCGTGAGTTTTCTTGCACAACATGAACTAAAAACATATTTTCACTGAAATTTAAGGCATAAAATAATAACATAATATTCACTTAATAAATTTCTCTCAGCTTAAGCTATTAATTTTCCTGAAGTAATGCAATTGAACTTTTGATTAATTCATTCTCCCTATTGAATAATTTGCTTGTTTAAAATTGATTAAATTATAAGAATTTGCTTTACTAAGTTGATGTTAATTGAAATGAAACAAAGGTTGGAAATTTTAATTAAAATAATTATTAATAGACATCCTAATCAATCACTTTCATTAATATCCCATTCTAAGCTTTATCTACTATAGTTATTAGCGTAATTGAGTGATTTTTTATTTTAAAAATTTTTATACTTCAGTTAATTTTTTAATTCATCTATAAACATCAATATATATTATATTACTTATACTTCCCTTATTTAATTTAGGTATTATATACTTTCGAAGAAGTATGCTTTTCCAGGTACCAATTTTTTATATTCCAGTACTTATTTTTCTTTTTAGTCTTCACTTTTTCCTTTTCATCCTTTTCTCTTTTTAATTTTATTTCATTAGAGTACTTTAATAATGATGTTAAATATCTGGTATTTTTTTATTCCTTCAAAAGCCCTAAGTTTGATGGCAAATTATTGCATCCGGTCCACGGAGGCGAAGATAGGTCCAGATATTAATAAAATATTATTTTAAATTAAGCGCAACAAAAGCGCAGGTCAAAGCGCAGTCAAAGCATATACGAAATAATAAACTAAATAATAGCATATGACAAATTTCTACAAGATCTTCACTGAAATACAACCTGAGATACTCCTCAATCCAATTATTTTGGAGATAAAGAAATTAAGGCAATTACTTACCACTTCATTGTTATTGACAAATGTAGGCCAATTAGATAAACTTTTATCTTGTAGCCAAGTCTCATTCATCCAGTCAATAGAATTTCCATTACATATTCTCCATCTTACAATGTTGGTAAGGAAAATTGCCCCATTGCACAAGATCTTCCACGTTGAAGAACAATCATTCTTCTTATGTTTCTCCCATAAGTTCTCACCGTATTTAGCTCTGAGAATGCAATTGAGTAAAGAATCTCGCTTGGTATAGAATTCCAGAACAAATTTGGCTCTTAAGTTCCCAACTTTATTGGCAGCCGAAAAAAGACCTCTACCACATTTTTGTTTAGGAAGGCAAAGTTTCTTCCAGGAAACATAATGAAGCCCTCTAATTCCATTCTTTTTACTCCACAGAAATGATCGACACATTCTATCAAAGTCTTTTAAGATACCCAAAGGCACCAAAGAGAATGTTGACAGAAAAATAGGAATAGATATGAATGCAGATTTTACCAACACCATCTTGCCTTCCAAGGAGATAAACTTCTTACCCCAAATGTTCAATCTATTTGAAGCAGCATCCATTAAATGATTAAAGTCAGATTTCACCAATCTTCTTAGAGTAAGCTTGACACCAAGATAGTTCAACTCATTAACCGATTTGAACTTTAAAATGTCTTAAATTTCAGCCTTCTTTTTTCCTTTTACTGTATTACCAAAGAAAACCATGGATTTGTTGTGGTTTACCTTCTGACCCATCCATTTGTCATATTTGATTAAAATATTCTTCACCTTTTTTATCTTGAGAGTGTTGGCTTCAAATATATAACAAGTGAGAAACTCTAGGAGCTTTGGATACAACTTGAATACCAATTTTCTTTCCACTTTGGTAAAAAGCATTAGAGACAATTTCAGAACATAAAATGAATAGGAAGGGAGATAGGGGGCATCCTTGGCGAAATCCACTTTCAGCCTTAATCCAATTGGATTTAACCCCATTGATAAGAATAGAAAATTTCGGATTTGAAATATAATTCAAAATCCACTCAGAAAAGTTACTAGGAAAATTAAAATGTATGAGAACTTGCCTCAAAGCTTGCCACCCCATGCTATCATAAGCTTGCTCCATATCTACCTTGATCGCCAAAAATCCTTTCTCTGCTTTTGAATGACGAATTTTGTTGATCACCTCTTGGGCTAAAAGAACATGATCCGACATAGATCTTCCCTTGAGAAAAGCCACTTGGTCTTTAGAAATAACCTTGTGAATAACCAATTCCAATCTGTTAAGCAGCATTTTTGCAACCAACTTATTAATAGTCATACATAGACTTATAGGCCGAAAGTTGGTTGGATGCACCGGATTCTGTAGTTTTGGAAGTAAGACAATGATAGTTTCCTTCCAATATTAATTCATTTGTCTAGATTTGAAGAAATTATCAATAGCCTTCCAAACATCATGATGAATAATCTTCCAATAAAATTTGATAAAGGAGAAAGTAATCCCATCATTTCCAGGAGCAACATTAGATTTTAAATTATCAACCACCTTCTTAAGTTCATCTTTACTGAAATCAGCTTCCAATAATCTCTGGTCTTCAGGTTCTAACAAATTGAAGGGTTTTGGCCAGCCATCAATTTGACAATTCCTGTGTTTCCATTTGCTCTTAAAGAACTCAGTGAAAACGGCTTCAATGTCATCCGGTTTTTCCAGCAAAACACCATCATCTGTTTTGACATGTTTCATCCAATTTGAACATCTTCTAGAATTAGCAAACGTATGAAAGAAAGATGTGTTAGCATCTCCATCCTCAAACCATCTAACTTTAGCCCTTTGCCTCCACCAAATATTAAGCCTCGCCAAAGTGCAATTCAGCTCATTGATTTTGGATCTAAGGATAGCCAGCTTAGAATCTTCAAGCAATCCCTCAGCTTCTTCTATCTGAAGATTAAAGATCTGATTTTAAATTGTCTCTCAGATTATTCAAACTTTTGAACTTAGATTTTCTCCAAAAGAAAAGAGCCTTCAACGTCCTTTTGAATTTCAAGTCTAAATTAGCATTTGAATCATTTCTTCCCACCTTGTTCCAATATTTCTCCACTAAAGCAGTAGCACCATGATAAGAAGCCCAAACATCTTCAAAACGCAAGTCTTTACGAGCAACAGTAATAGGCTTGAAAATTTCTAGAATGATAGGACAATGGTCGGAAGCAACTCGAGACAAGTGCTTCTCCAAGGCCAATTGGATGGAGTTCATAGCATAAGAATTCAAAAGGCATCTATCAAGTCTTGCAAGAATACGGCTACTTCCAGATTTAATGTTACACCATGTAAATTTGGGTCCAACAAACCCAATTTCATGAAAGTCATTATTATTCATAAAATCTTTCATATCTCTAGCTCCTTGTGAGAAAGTAAATTTCTTACCTCCTCTCTTCTCCTCCTGAGATAAAATGCAATTGAAATCTCCCCCAATAACAGCAGGTAAATTACCAGTGTTTAAATTTTCCAACTTCTCCCATAACAATTTTCTGTCCACCGAACTTCTGCTTCCATAAACTGTAGAAACCAACCAGCATTCCCTGTTTAAAACCTCCAGATTTCCAACTACCACTTGAGATGACACTTCCTTCATATTAAAGATAGCTACATCTTTTCTCCAAAGGATCAATATCCCTCCCAAAAGACCTTCTGAAGGAGCCAAAAAAGAGTCCCAACTGTCACCAAGATACTGCAAAATTTGTACATTCTCCATGGAACTAATCTTAGTTTTCACTAAACCCACAAAAAAAACATTGTTGTCTTTAACAAATTATTTAAGATAAAGAGCAGCCTCACGTTTTTTGGCTCCTCTACAATTCCAAAAAGCTAGGGAAGTCATTAAGAAACCAAGGGGGAAGGACCCCCACCATTCTTTGTTTTTTCGGCTTCCATCTTTCTGTTATGGCTAATAATATTTCCAGCACCCAAAGATTTTAACTCTTTCAAAAGTTTAATTTTTTTACCTGAAGATAAATCATTATCTTTCACTTCCTTAATATTCACCTTACTTTTTATAGGCTCCTGGACAGACAAAAAATCATATTTTTCCACAATTTGTCCTTCTTCCTCACAAATAGCTTCTGAAGCATCAGCAGATTCAATCATATTTGTACCATCCAATTTAGATAACACAGCAAATCTGTTAGGATTGGTGGAGGGTGATTTAGGAGAAATCACCTGAGGTACTACAGATTGGTTGACAGCCAAATCCTCATTGCTCGGGATCAAAACAGGTTGATCTAGCTGCTTTTCACTGCTCAACTCACTATCCAAACAAGTGATAGTAACACCCTCCTTGATCACAGAATCCATATTAACCTCCTTGCTGATTTGTTTAGGAACAAAAACTTTTTTATAGTTCGATTTCATCTTCTGGACAGCCTCCACCCTTCTTACTTTTCTTTTAAAATTAACTTGTAGCCAAGGTCCATACTCATCAGCTGTTTTGGAAACATTTTCAGCTGCCAAATCTTCCTTGAAGACTTCTGAAACTTCATTTTCTTTGTTCTTTGCCTGATTGCTTCCAGATTCTGGACAACATGAAACAATGTGTCCCATTTTTCCACAAGCATAACACAGTTTTTCAATGCCTTCATATTCAAAATTTTGATAGAATGTTCCCGATAAGCCTTCTACCCAAACTCCCACGGGAAGTTTTTCATATAAAGGAGTACGAGCACAAATACGAGCATATTCACGTCTTCCCCATTGAAAGGAATTTCCATCCAGTAAATAAGGTTTACCAATAGCTGAAGCAATCCTGCAAATATTAATATCATCCCAACTGTGCAGAGGAAGATTAGGCAATCTTACCCAAATTGGTGCCGAAATACCACTCAAAGATGATGGGGAGAACGACATGGACCATTTATCCAATCCAACCACATGGCCTTTAACGAACCATGGTCCTTCTAATAAAACTTCTTCCATGGCCACAGGATTTTCAAAAGAACATAGAACCCATCCAGTGCCTAAACCAGTGATGTGGAAATTGCCAAATTTACTCCATTGTCTTCTCAAATCATTACAGACAGATGAGAAAAAATCTTTTCCCCAAAAACTTTGACTACCAAAGCATTTCTCAATCTCTTTGTATTGTTAATTTCATTCTCAGAGTGTAACTTGACCGAATTACCATCATTCGAAAGAAACGAACCAATATCCAAATTATCCACTCTGATGTTTTGTTTCTTCTTCCATGCCGCAGCAGTTTCAATGTGCCCTTCCAAAGGAACGTTGAGAGCATCTACAAACTTCTTCTTGTTTTCCATATTGATCGAGATCAGAGGGGGAAAGACATCTAACACCTTGTCTTCATTCGACTTAATAACTTCTTGTTCCGTCTTCTTTCCAGAAATGATAACATTTGGGGATGACGGCAGGGAAATAGATTTAATCCCTGTCTTCCTCGAAGATGAGGAGACATCCTCATTAGTAATAATAGAACTAACTTTGCAACAAGTGGATGGAACAGATTTTCTTGGACTCAAAAAATCATCAACAATCACCGCTTCTTTACCTTTTCCCACGGGAACTGGATTAACAACTTTTTTTAATAAAGCTCCTTCCCTTATGATCAAAGGTTTTTGCTTTGGAAAGCTATTGAAACCAGAAGCCAAAATCTGGCTTCCTTTGAAAACTTCTAAAGAAGATCTAACCGGAGCATTAAAACCCCTTCTGATAATCGCCCAAGCCTCAGAAGGCGCTGATCTTCTTCCCTCCATTGTCATCCTCTCGCCCCTCCGGCGAGACGGCGACAAGCTAGCCAAACAAAGCCGCCGCGAATTTGCCGGGAAAGCAAAAATTTGAAAAACAGATCACCGGAATCTCAGACTTTCTCTCACTAGAATCTCAGACTTTCTCTCACTAGATAATACTTCTTTAAAGGATTTATATCGGTTCTTACAAGCAAGGAATCTAGGATCATAGCATTTAAAGATAGATGGCATGGAGAAACCCAACATAAATTTGAGAGACAACAAAGAAAGAACCACACAAACTCAAAATGGAAGAAACCCAGAGAAAACCCATAGGAAAACATACAAAAAAAAACCAAGAGAAAATGGCTTTATCGAAGCCATAGCTCAGAGAGAGCGAGGCATGCGAGAGATTGAGATAATTTTTTTTCTGGGTCCTTTGGAGGTGTTGATGGTCTTAACTCAGGGTTTTATGTTGCTAATTGCCTTTTTTAGGGTTAGTTAGTTGGTGGTTTTGCTTTTTGTTCTTGCATTAATTTATAGTGGCTTATTATTGCATTTGGCTGATTCTGTAACCCATTTATGTGGGGTTGGCTATTGGTTGGGTGGTTCTGCTAGTTTTTTTGTGATTCATTTTTTTGTTTTTTGTTTCTCTCTTTATGCTTTGCTGATTTAATTTTTTTTAGAGACTTGTCTTTTAATGCAGATTTGAATCGATGATCATGCCTTTGTTTTTGGTTAGCTGTATTGCAATTTGTCTATTTGCTGATGTTCATGTTTGACGATCCAATTATTTTTCTTCTATAATTATGGGCTTTTGTAGTTGTTGATGTTCTCTTGCATATCCTTTGACTTTGTTTTATTATTTTTTCTTCCTTGTTTAATTCTTTTATAAGCTCAATTGCATTCCTGATCAATACTTGTTCTACAATCTTTGATGTAGTTCTTCAAAGGGCCTTTTTGGGATTTGGCTTTTATCCATCCATTTCCTTTTCTATATGTAACTAGCAAGGGATATTAAACTCAGTGGCTTTTATTTAATTTTTTGTCGTAGCTCTTATCTTTTTTTCATAATTAATAAGTTAGCCAAACAAAGAAATATGAGTATTAAGGATTTAGCTCAACTAAAGTGTATTAAGGATGAAGATCAAAAAGTACTTTTCTTAGAAAATGATATTCAACAAAGGTACATGAGATATTTTTCTAAACTTTTTTTTTACTATTTCTTCTTTTCGATTTCATCAACCACGTAGCACATCTAAATCCAAAAAACAAGCAACAACAAAGATCAAAAACTAGCAAGCATAGACCAAATAAAAGACCCTAGAGAACCAGAACCGTCTCTACTATAAAGACCTAGTTCCATAAGCCGCCCATATCGGATCAGTTGTTCTTCAGTTTCTCCAGTTCCCATCAGATCCACCCCCACCGCCGGAGTAGCGAGATCCACCATCATACCCACAATCTCGCCCTCCTCCACCACCACAGATATACCCTCCATCGCTCCTCCCTCCGCCGTAACCACCATCTCTTCGACCACCTCCATATCCAACACCATCACCTCCATATCCTCCACCAACACCTCCATATCCTCCACCACCTCCGCCGCGATAACCTCTGCCGCCACCTCTGCCTCCACCGCCAGATTGAGACTGAGCCTGGTTCACCGTAATGTTCTGACCGTCAAGATTCTATCTATTCATCCCCTCAATGGCATCCCTCATGGCCTTCTCGTTGCCATAAGTCACAAATTTGAAGCCCCTTGACATTCCCGTCTCCCGATCATTGATAACCTTTGACTCGAGAACGTCACCGAAATGGCTGAAGGCACTCTGGAGTGATTTTTCATTAGTGGACCAGGAGAGACCGCCTATGAACAGATGGAATTCAACATTAGTAACCTCCGTCAAAGAAATAGGAATGGAGAACGATATCCTATAAAAAGAATCACGGAGAGGAAAGACGAAGATAGAGGGGGCCGTGGATCCCGCCCACCTCTGATAGATGGAGCACGAGGAGATATTTTTCTAAACTTTTTAATGAAGAATGTGAAAATATGATCAATTTTAGTGACCTTAGCACCCTAGATAAAAATAAAGATTTCTATTTTTATCACTATATTAGTAAAACTAAAGTTAGACAAGCTTTAAAGAAAATAAAGTGTGGAAAGGCTATGGAACCTGATGATATTCCAATAAAGGTGTGGAAACGCTTAGGAGATTAAGGAATCTCTTGTCTTACTAAATTTTCTAAGACTATTTTGAAGACTAAAAATATGCCAAATGAGTGGAGAATGAGTATGTTCATTCCTATTTTTAAGAATAAAGGGGATGCCCAAGATTATGCGAATTATAGAGGATTTATGTTATTGTGTAATACTTTAAAACTACGGGAACGAGTTATGGAGCAAAAGTTGCAGTGTGATACAAATGTTTATGAAAATTAATTTGGATTCATGTCGGGTAGCTCTACTATAGAAGCGATTCATTTATTGAGAGGTTTGATGGAGAAATATAGAGAGAATAAGGAAGATCTACATATGATATTTATCAATTTATAAGAAAGCATATGATAAAGTTCCAAAAGCAATGCTATAGAGAATCCTTGAGAAGAAAAGAGTTAATAACACTTATATTAAAATCATTAAAGATAAGAATATATGAGCTATTGCTTGTGTTCAAACACAATGTGGATTGACCAAGTATTTTCCTATTTCGGTTGGATTACAATAAGGATCAACTTTAAGCCCGTATCGTTTTGCTTTAGTCATTAATGTTCTTACTAGACATTTGCAAGAGGATGTACCTTGATGTTTGCTTTTTGCTGATAATATTCTTCTTGTTGATAAGACTAGAGAGGGAGTTGAAGGAAAACTTGAATTATGGAGGTTTACCTTAGAGTCTAACAAATTTTGCTTGAGTAGATCTAAAATTGAATATATGGAGTGTACTTTTGGTAGTAATAGACCTAGTGAGGGGATTTTGACTTTGGGAAATCAAGCCATTAATAAGAGTACACATTTTAGATATCTTAGAAATATTTGTTTAGAGTGATGGTGAAATAGATGGGGATTTTATCAACAGAATTCAAGTTGGATGGTTGAAGTGGAGGAATGCATTAGGCTTGTTGTGTGATAGAAAAGTCCCCCTCAAACTTGAGGGAAAATTCCATAAGGTTGGTGAGTTCTGCAATGCTTTATGGTGCAGAATGTTGGCCATTAAAAGAGACGAATAATACTAAGTAAGTGTTGTAGAGATGAGGATGCTCATGTGGATGAGTGGTTTTACTCTTAGAGATAGGATACGAAATGAGCATATTCATGAAAAGGTTGGTGTAGCTCCAGTGGAAAATAGGATTAGTGAGAGTCGCCATAGATGGTTTGGTCACATAAAACAACGGCCATTCGAAGACCCGTTTATGAAAGTAGAGGTATTAAATTTTACATCTGTTGAGAAAAGTAAAGGTAGACCTAAAAAAACTTGGTTAAAGAATATTAAAAATGGTCTTTCCTTATTAGATTTAAATGAGAATTTGACTTTTAACATGACACAATGGGGAAAAAGAATTCATGTGCAAACCCCAAGTAGTAGGACAAAGTATTGACGTTGTTGTTGGTGTTGTAATGTGTAAGCCCTCTGTGGGCTTTAACAATAAAAAGTATATATATATATATATATATATATATATATATTATAATTTGTTTAGATCATCTATCCAAGGCTATTAATTTATTTAGAAATAGTGTGTTTTGGTTGTTTGTCCGATTAAAGCTAGATCATTCTTAAATCCTGCTCAAAACCTACCACCAAAACAATCCCCTATTGGTTTGCACATTATTTTGATAATTCACACACATGTTGCACATTTGATTTTTTATAACTCATAATAGCCACAATAAGAGAAAATTTGCTTTTTATTTTCTATAAAAAACATGTCCTGTCACTATTTTATATAGATTTTTGTTTTAGCTTGTTTGGAGGAGATATTTTAGAAGTTTGCTTGATGCAAATGGACTCTGCATTCCTAAGTTTCTATTTTTTTGTGAGTATATATAATAATACAAAGTCAAAACAAATTTGTGTATAAACTAATTTGGATGATATTCAAAACGATCTAGATTAAACAAAAAAAAAATTAAAAAGTATCATTCAAATGATTGGAAGAGATTTGGAAGAGCTTACTTGCAAAAAGGGACATGAAATCTTTATTTCTTTCCAATTGTGTAGATTTAAATAAAAAAATACTTAGATGAACATAACAATTGGCTGTAGTATAATATTACAAAAGATGTAATATATTATTTATTATGTTTTTTTATAGGCCTAACATATATAGAAGAAGAAATTAGCTATGATAGTTTTGATGCTAGTTAATTCAAAAATTGTATAAGGGATCATTGAGTAGAATTAGTTGCCACTATTTATTTGTGAAAGATTCTTACACCTAGGCTTAACTTTTAATGGCCATAATGAATTTTCAAAAATTTGTCTCCTTCCGACATAAGAAAATGAAATTATCAATAAAATTATTTAGAAAATTGATGTTGGGAATAAAAAATGTATTGCTCCTAACATTAAGTGGTTTTTTGGATTCAATAGGATTTAATTAAGTAGGATTTAGAAAATCCTATAACTGGAGGCAGAAACAATATTAAAAGGGGCTATGGGATAGGATTTTTTTTTTTAAAATTAGCAATAGGATTTCTGGCTAAAATTTCGTCATTGATTCCACCGGATAAGTAAAATCTCGACCGAATTTATACCGTCGGTTATGATATTTTTTTTTTCAAAAAATTCTGTCGAATTATTTTCACGGTGATTATTTTCCTACGCACGATTTATCGGCAAAAATGTTTTCGTTGGAAATTTGTCAAAAATGTATTTTTCGACAAACATTTGTCAATTTAGGCAAAAAATTCTATTGAAAATCAGATAATTTTCTATAGTGTGAGGGTTCCCTTCCTCCATTGTTTATTATTCCTAGACTCGTGAGCTCTAATACCTAACTTGATGTAGAAAACTGCACTCAACAAAACAATTAAGGAAACAAAAACAAAGAAGAGGAAAAAATGTACAGCAATACTATGGAGGATGTGATTGTATAGTTTTTTTATATATATAGTTGAAACCCACAAAGGGGCCTACGCATTAATATAAATCAAAAATTACTAGTCCTTAAGGGGTAAATCAGCCCACTAATGCTTGAAGAGCTACAATCATTCAAAGAAAATAAAAAGCAAAGGGCCGATGAACCCCATCTAATAATAAAAATATAATACCCTAGATACATTCTAAGGCTGCACGAAGGAAGCGCCCAAAAAACAAAAAGCTCAAGAATAAAACAATCAGCACAAGCTTTTTGGCCAAAAAATCCTTCCAAGTTAAAGATAACCTACAAAAAATACACAAGCAAAATAGAAACTAAAAAACAAGCCTCAGATAAAAACATACCCGATTTCCACGAAGTAGATCCAGCAAAATAAAGCCCCAAAAATACATAAACCATAGACTTGTACCTCACGACCAACCAGCAGCACCAGCAAACATAAGAGCAAAAGTTAGAAACAAAGAAAGTTAAAATGCATAAACTCCTCAAGGTAAACAAAGGCTCACAGATCCTAAACCTCTTGTACCCGACCAAAATCTTCAACCCGATACACAAAAAATGCCTCATAGACTTACCCAGCCAATAAAACCAATACAAATAAGAGGAATCACCCAGATCTACCTCCAGCACCTCATATAAACTGAAAAGGTAATCACCCAGAGATACAGAAAACACCTCATATAAAACACCAACCAACTTGGAGCAATAGCCAAACAACACGGAAGATAACTCCCAGTCAAAGAAAAACAACCGACTAAACATAGAAACCAGATTAGTAGAACAAGGCCTCAAACAACAAAAAGAAAAAAAAAATAAACATTAGCCCGAACGAATATAAGGTAAACCCAATTTATCTAGCCTAACTGAACCTCTCAGAAAATAAGGCAAATTAGGCTCCTCAAACTCCTTAATAGCATTAATAAGGCAACCCAACTTGAACAACCAATAAGCACACGCATTTCCCTCCCGATAAATATGAGATATGGTATAACTCAGGTTAGCAAGCACCTGATTAATTCTTCTGATAATATAAAACAGGTCAGGATGATCCACATTCTCTTTTTGAATAAACTGAATTAAGTTTAAAGCATCCACCTCGATGGCCACATTCATAATGCCATATCTATGGCATAAAATAAGACCATAAGATAAGCCCATGAATTCAGCAAAAATAACTTTACAGTGGTTAAGAGGAGCAGCATAAGCAATAATAACATCACCATTTTGATTACGAATAATCCCACCCATACCAGCCGCAATATTACCAACAGAATCATACGAGTTCAACTTAAAAAAAGAAGTGACAGGTTTCAACCACCTAACAATTCTATCAACTTTGAGGGGCATATCAGACTACATATAAATACCAAAATGAAGAGCCAGCTGAGCACAGGTTTTAAAATTTTTTCCAGAAATCATGTTATAGGCTTGAAGCTGAGAAATTTTGTATTTAATATTTGCAATAATTTGCATGGAATCCATTTGAATATCTTTATGATTGGCTTCATTTCTGGCTCTCCAAAGATACCAAAAAATAATAACAGGTAATAAATTAGAGA
Organism: Dendrobium catenatum; assembly: GCF_001605985.2. Classification (NCBI taxonomy): domain Eukaryota; kingdom Viridiplantae; phylum Streptophyta; class Magnoliopsida; order Asparagales; family Orchidaceae; genus Dendrobium; species Dendrobium catenatum. The sequence goes on along the minus strand of NW_021319957.1, from coordinate 824,316 downwards.
TATGACCTTTGGAATTGGACATCCAAGAATCAAGAATAGAATTAATACTATCATGCTGAAACAGGTTACCTTTATGAGCAATGTCAAAGAAAAAACTCCAAACTTTTTTAGCAATAGTAACATTCATGAAAACGTGAACCAAATTCTCAATATTGAAGCATCACTAACATTTAGACGTTATAGTAAAACTTTTCTCATAAGTGTCAACTGGAATAAAACCTTTCATACATCTTCACACAAGTATGGAATAGGATAGGGGAATGTTATTGTGCCAAACAACAGAGTAAATTATCAATTTGCTATTCTTGATGTGAAAATTTTCCCAAGCAATTTTAAGACTAAAACTACCAAAATGAGATGACTTAAATAAAATGTTATCATTGCAATGTAATTGTAAGGGGATCTCAACAATCAAGCTAATTAAGTTTAAAGGTAAATACTCTCTCAATTTATCAACATTCCAAATATCATTATAAAAAAACTCGTGAACCTTAGTTTTCAGAATAGTAAAAGTATTTAAAAGGTTATCAATGGATCCACACCCTAACCAATTATCTTGCTAGAAGGAAATGTCCCCTTTTCCCAAACTCCATTGAATAAAATATTCAGCTTCCCATTTGATGTTACAGAGTCTCTTCCAAACCTTAGAGTCAGTTTTTTTATATGTACAAGCAGAAGCATGCAAACCTTTGCAGTATTTAGCATTCATGAATTGATCCCACAAACTAATAGTAGATCTAAAAGTAAACCAAAGTTTGTATGAAAAAGCTCTAGCAGTGTCCATTAAGCTTTTGCAAACCAAATCACCTTCATTAAGAACCCTACACATTTTGTTCCAAGTATACCAATAGATGCAACTACTATTATTTTTTGCACCCCAAAAAAACTTTTTAATCATCCTTTCCATTCTCAAACAAATAGACCCAGTAGGATTCAAAGTATGAAAAATGTAGATAGGAATCGAATTTAATACGCTTTTAATGAGAACAAGTCTACCACCAAAAGATAAGAAATTAGAATTCCACTTGGTAATATTCTTTTGAAAAATAGTAAATAACTCTTCAAAAATATGACTTCTCTTCCTCCCTTTAAAAATAGGAGTACCCAAATACTTGATTGTCAAAGGAATACAATTAAAACCACAAATGCGTTTAATAATATTGAATTTACTTTGACTCACACCTTTAGACACCAAAAAACTATTCTTCTCTTTATTAATCTCCAAACAACTTAAACTTTGAAAATTACTTAAAAAATGAACTAACACTTTAATGTTGTTGACCGAACCATTAACGAAAATAATAAAATTGTCAGCAAAACTAAGGTGGGTAATCAGAATACCACCCATAGTATGATAGAACATGGAATTACGTCTTTTGTATAACTCCTCCAAACCCCTAAAAAGATAATCCATAGAAATAATGAACAAAGTAGGAGACAAAGGATCACCTTGTCTCAAACCTTGTGAGGACTTAAAAAAAACATGTTTACTACCATTAATAATAACAAAAAAGCAACAATTCTCAATACTATTTCTAATCAATTGAATAAAAGTTTGATTGAAACCAAATAAAGATAAAATATTATAAAGGAAATGTTGAATCTAGTGAATAGGTTGTTAGACCTAAGTTAATGTCCCAAGGCTACTAAGAGGGGGGGTGAATTGGTTTTTTTAAAAACTTAACCCTCTTTGAAGTTTTGTTGAACCGAAATGAAATTTTTTAATGAAATTTTTTATAGAAAAGTTTTTCAACCACAGAGTTTTTCAAACAAAAGAAAAATGCGAAAAAAATAGTAAAGTAAAAGACACAAGATTTATAGTGGTTCGGTCTAAACCAGACCTACATCCACTCCCCAGAGGCACCCTTTGAGTATTGCGCTAATACCGATAGTGTCTCTCCTTTTGCACCCACAGCAAGGCGGAGAAGCCTTTACAAACACTCTTTTCACCACTACCCGATGTGGTAGAGAACCGTAGTCCTTTTACATAATCCCCAGTGTTGGCAGAGAACCGTCCGTCCTTTCACACTCTCCTAGTGTGGGCAGAGAACCCTTCATCCTTTCACACTCTCCTAGTGTGGGCAGAGAACCCTTCGTCCTTTCACACTCTCCTAGTGTGGGCAGAGAACCCTTCAGATGTTCACACTCTCCAAGTGTCGGCAGAGAACCGGATCTCCTTGACAGATCTTCTCACAAGAAATCTAGAAGGAATAAGGAAAAGAGTGAAGTAATCCGAATTCACAAGTACAGATTCTTACCTTTAAACACCAAGTGAAGCCTTCACGCTCTAGTGATAGGAATTCTCCTTTGAATGCTCTCTCACACTCTCTCCTTGACTTTTCTTTAAATAGGCACGAAGATCAAATAGCAAAAAGATTGGGTGGCAGTCAAGTTTGAACTATTTATACAAAAGATAAGAAAAATTGCCCAAAAATTGCAAGTATTCAATTCTGTACCATTGCTCTCCTTAGGGGTAATTGATATGATCGTCCCGTACGAACTAAGTTTGTCCTATATGATCAATAAAAAAATTTCCCTAAGTGTGCAGTTTATAATTTTTCACTCAATTACAATCACTCCCTCTCATATCAAAACTTATGAAAATTTGTTGAATTTGATTACAAGTCTTCAATATCTTGGAGTTGATTTTCTTGAAATGTTAGTACACACTAGAGCAAGAAATAAATGTTCCAAATAGTGTTAGGAGATATATGTAAAACAATAATAATATAAATCATCAAAATAATACAAGTTGCAAGAATGTAAAACATGCAAAATAGCAACTCTCTTAACAGGAAATTCCAATTCAAATTATCATAAGCTTTTGTAATATCAAGTTTAAAAATAATATTACCACCCTTAACATTGGAATTGATATCATGAGTAATTTCCTAAGCAAGAAGAATATTATCAAAGATACTCCTTCCTTTCACAAAACATGTTTGATTGACAGAAACTATTCTAGACAAAATATTAACAAGCTTAGAAGCAATAAATTTAGAATAAAGGTCATTAAAAAAAGAGCAAAGGCTTATAGGAAGGAAATCATTCCAATTGTTAGCCACCTCCTTTTTGGGAATTAACACAATATTAGTAGCAGAGAAGAATTTCATATAAGAGCTACCAGTAAAGAAATCTTTAACAGCATCTACTACATCATGCTTGATAATATCCCAAGACTTCACAAAAAATTTAATGGTAAAGCCATCAGGACCCGCAGTGGAATCACTATTCATATCCTTAATAGTATTCCAAAATTCCTCTTCAGAAGGACTATTCACCAACATTTGATTATCACAATCATTGATACAATGAGGAACAATAAAAGGGTTAGATATAGGAGTAGTATTAATAGACTTATTAAAAATATTCTTGAAATGATCAACCCCAGAAATAAAAATGTCTTCCTCATTCTCAATAGTAACCCCTTCCCCATCCACTATTTTAAAAATATGATTTCTCGCTTTTTTCTTATTAGTCAAAGCATGAAAAAATTTCATATTTCTATCACCCTCAACGATCAACTTAGAAGCAGCTTTTTGTTTATAATAGATTTCCTCTTGGTCATGCAATAAACCAAGCTTAGTTTTAGCCTCATTCAAAGCAGACATATTTTCAAAAATTGGATTTTCCATATACTCCTTCTCTAAATCAATCACCTCCTTTTCAGCCTCTTTGATGTTAGAAAAAATATTTTTAAAAATATTTTTATTCCACCACGTCAACACTTGTTTCAATCTACTCAATTTAGCCCAAAGCCTATGCATACCATAGATGTTATTGTTAGGCGCAATAGGCGCCGACCAATTAAACTAAATGGCATTATTGAAATCCTTATGAGACAACCACATATTCTGAAATAAAAAAGCAGATTGCACATGAAGTCTATTAGCATTAATAATCAAAAGTTAAGGCACATGATCAGAAGAAGTTCTACTCAGGTGTTCAACATGAGTCAAAGGAAATTTCACTAACCAATCATTATTAAATAATATCCTATCCAGTCTGCCATAAATTAGCTCTACTCCAAGTAAAAGCACTACCAAAAAAATCAATATCATATAAATTGCAATCACTAATCATTGAATTGAAATCTTCCATAGAATTTATGTTAGGAGAGCGACCCCCTCTTCTCTCATTAGTATTACAAATAGTATTAAAATCCCCACCCACAAACTACGGTATAGTAGAAATATCCGATAAATACAATAACTGATCCCATAAAGCAAGACGGCCAACTCTAATAGAAGAAGCATAAACAAAAGAGACATTGCAAATAAAACTATAAAATTCAATGTGAACATTAACAACTTGCTGAAAATCATCAGTAATAGTTAACTTAAAATCATTTTTCCACAATATCCAAATTTTGTTAGAACAGTTTGCAAAATTAGAAGAAAAACCCCAAACAAACAGCAGTATTATCAATTTTATCTCTAGAAATAAGGGGTTCATGTAAAACCAGAATTTGAATATTGTGAATACTACGAATATTTTTAACTCTAATAACCGGGTCTTTACCCCCAACACCTCTAATATTCCAAATAAGAGCACTAACTGTTGCAACCCATGACCCCGAGTTTGAGATTTTGATGATGCCAAATAATGTTTGTTTTGAAACAACTTTTTATTGGATATTATTTTATTTGCTATTGTCCTTGAGTACTAACATTTCAGGAAGATTACAAGTGACTCGGGACGAAAGGAAGACTCAAGAATGGATAGATTAGGAGTATGAGTCAGATATTGTATTTTTCTATTTATTGTATTTTTATTTTCTTGAGTCTGGCCACAAAATGCATAAGAGTAAGAGCAACCATGCACACACAAAGGAGGAGAAGTTTATTATACTTGCTGTTGTGCTTGTTATAGTTTGTTATATGCATTCCTTTTGTTTTGTACTTGCATTAAGTATCTTTCTTTTTTTCTTGTGTTTAATTTAAAAAAAAAAAACAACAACAAAAAAAAAAAAATTTTAATAGGGCTGCTCCTGATCATCACACACTCACCACACAAAAAACTCTGCCTTGACTGTTTATCTTACTGTACGATACACATATCGTACAGTACGATACATCTTAATCTACACACCGTCCACCAACAAGCAGATTTCGGCTCTGTTGATCGTACGGTACGACATACATCGTACTGTACGATATGCATCCGACATTATTGCTTATCGTATTATACGATATTTCTTCTTCGTACGATACGATACATGTCAGCAACAGATTGGGATGAATTAAATCTGGTTGGTACGATATTACTGATTATCGTACTGTACGATACATACCTTTCGTACGGTACGATACACATCAGCACACGGAATAAATATAAGTTAAAGCTATTTGGTACGATATTTATTATGGATCGTACTGTACG